>NW_005841945.1:307116-323451 GCF_000455745.1 Alligator sinensis | reverse complement strand
CTGAGGAGTGGACACTGGCACCGCCACTACCACCTCCACTACCCCTACCATCACCCATACCGACCCGACCCGTTCGCACCTCCCGCCATCCAGACCCCCAATACCGACACCAGTGTCCGATGAGACAGGTGGCAGGAGACGGAGAAGAACCCACCTTTGTCTATGTGCCCTTCCACACATCGGACTTATTTAATTGGAAGAATCAAAACCCATCTTTTAGAGAGGACCCTGAGAAAATGCAAAATTTGTTTCGATCGATAGGGCAAACTCATCATCCCACCTGGGCTGATGTTCAGATGATGTTACATACCCTTTTGACCTCTGAGGAAAGGCGGTTGGTACAGGGAGCAGCAGATAAAATAGCCGAGGAATGCGAACCAGGAACAGATTTACGGGAAAAGTGCCCTATTGAAAATCCTGATTGGGACGGCAGTTCACCGAGGGGGAGGAGGCACATGCGACAGAACTTTTTGCTGCAGTTCCCCTTTTCCTCTGCGCATGCGACAGAACTTTTTGCCGCAGTTCTGCTTTTGAAATACGCATGCACTAAACTTAACAGGAGATATTAACCAATAGCAAACTAAGCCTAACCCATAAAATAAGACGTAACAACAAGGAAATTGTGGTACTGCCAATAGTTGTATGACACGTTGTAGCCCTTTGTTTATGTAAGCTATAAAAGTGTAACCCCGAGAGAAATTCGGGGTTGACACTGCTTTGAGCATCAGCTCCTCTGTCGACATTTCTTGCGCAATCAATAAACTCATGACGGACTCACCCTGTGTGTGACTCTCTCCTTGAGGTGAAATTGGTCTAGCCTCCAGGGGCACGAAACTAGCCATTTGGGCAACACAAATTCCAGGAGTGGAGATTCTATAACCTCCCTAGATAGCTTGTTCCAGTGCCTAATCATCACCCTCATAGTTAGAAAGTCCTTCCTACTCTCCAACCTAAATTTCCTTGACTGCAGTTTGTGTGCTTTGAGTCCCGATCCCAACAGCCACAGAGAAAAGTCAATCTCTTTTTATAATTGCCCTTTGGATAAGGGCACTGTTCACTTTTTTAAACCAATATGAAAATTGTTCCCAAAGAATAAAGACACACTACACTGTTTTTCAGTACCTCACATAGTTAGGTAAATAATTTATAGGAAATACACTTTTGCTGAGTTGAACCGAGTTAAGACTGAGATGAGTTTGATTCAAACCATAAGAAAGCTTTCTTTTTAGTTGCAGCTATGTATTATTTTATTCCAACAAAAAGGGGGAAGACAAATTAGCAGTGGATTAGGTTACTGTGGCTTGCAGGACAAGTTCACGTACATTTAAGTTTGTATCTTTTAAAAGAGAGCTCCTCTACTCACTTATAATAGCTGAGGTAGTTACAGTAAATAAATATTTCATGAGCAGCAGCTGCTATTAAAAGGTCAGCACTTACCAGCAACCTACAGTATCTAAGACTGACCTATAGTTTTTTATAAGGGACTATTAAGATAGTATGCAAGTTCTTCATTAACATATTCAGCCTCATGACTCAAATAGATAATGTTTTTACCTGTTGTACATCTGAGGTACAGAGAGATTATGGGAATTACATAGGATTCCACAGGAAATGTATGACAGCCTACGGACAAAACCAACTCTTCAGGGTCCCAGGATAATGCCTTCACTACAAGACCATCTTTCCTTCCTAAAACAGTGCTAATGTACATGGAATAGGTTTAATATAAAAAGTTATAGAGGGGCTAAAATAGAACAATGGATCTAAACACCACAGCCATTTTGGTGATACAGTATTGGATCTTGGTTTGAGCATACACCTTGGTAGTGACCCTTTTCTTTATTCCATGCCAAAATAAACCCCGAGGTCTAAATGTACATATTCACTCAGCACTGAAATTTGTGCTAGATGTCTATGTACGTTCACTACAGAGTAGCAGCATATATGGTTGGACCAGCCAGTTTGAGTCTGGGTTAAAGTTTACCTTTGTTTCTTTATTCCTGGGTGTTTTATAATGGTTGTAATAACAACCAGAACAAAGAAATCAAAGAAAGGTTTTTTAAAAATTAGGAATTTGTCCTAGTATTTCCTAAAATGCCCTATACTTAATTTTTAAATAATTTGAAAGATTCCTCTTCCAACCTATTACTCAGTGCATTTTTTTTTAACTAAAATGTCCCTAAATCGTGTCTGATTTGCTGTTACTTTTCCTGTTCATATCCGCAGTTCAGTAAGCCCCCAATCCCTATTTTAAAATGATAGTATCCCAAGCCATCTGGTCATGCCATTGTCATCTGTCATTTCTGGAAACCATTGATCAGTGTGATATTTCATTATAAGGGAAATCATGAAACTATGGCTTATCTAAAGTGATAGAGTCCATATTAGTACAGCTAAAACTCCTAATCCTGTAGAGGAGCAAATTCTGGACCTAATAGCAAAATATGCTGGGCAGTTCTGAACGCCCCTGCATGACTAAAGTTAGTGCCACAGTTCAGACCATATTTTGACTTTCACACTGCAAGTTTGCTGTACATGGTGCTTGGCGTATGTCCAACATTTTCTATCCCTGCTTCAACCAGCTGATTTGTACTCATACCTAGAGAGCAAGGTATTCATAACCACGCGATCTGCTGTTCACATTCCAGAAATTCACTGGCTATCAATAACTACCAGTATAACAATGTTTCCACCACCAGTATGGCATCAGGATGAAGCTGATTAATATGCCTGAGTGAGTGTCCTCTTGTCGACCTGGTGAAAATATGAGAATAATCAGAGCCTGCAGTACCAGCCTTTCATGTTACGTCAAGCAGAGCAATGCTAGCTGACACTGACGGTCTAAGAACAGGTGCGGGGCTTATAGTATGACAAATCAGATTAAGAAAGGAGTCTCCTCTCTTCAGTATTGCATCCAGCTTTCAGACATAAAAGAAAAAGGCCTTTGTCTATTTAGGAACATAATGCTTTTACTTTACCTAGTATAAGTAAAGAAAGCAAACATACACAAAATATTCCCTTGATTTCTAAAAAAACCCAATCAAAATATGTGATGATTTCAGTCTTATAAGAGAACAAGTTTGGGCAAGTTTAGGGTTTATAGGACAGTGTGAGACAGCAGGGAATGATTGGTGATTCAGTAAGTGACATCCATCTGCTGGCTCAGTCATTAATGCCATATTAAAAGAGTGGGAAATACATGCCGTTTAGTACCATTTTTCAGATGAGATTTGGAGCCTGTCTGTGGTCATGACAAGTTTCTGTGGCACGTTTGACAATATTAAGGCCACAATGTAATATGAGTAATTACATTTTGTCTCCCAAAGTGACCATTGCAGCCTAATACGAGAGTGTTCCTTTTACACAAATGTTAATATTTTTTCTCCAATAATTTCTCAGCACACTCATTCACACACATGCAAGTAAATCAAACTATTTCTCCCACAGGTTGGAATGGAAGAAAAATAGAAAAAGAGACCATTCTATGTTTAGATACTTGAGAGACATCCAGATACCATAGCGATGGGGACTAGATAACCACATAGATAGAACATAGTACTATTGCTTTTAAGCATATCTGGTCTTAACCCTTATCTGAAGTAATCCCTTATCTGTGCTAATTGTTCCCAGTCTGAATACTAGCTATCAAAATAACAGGCATGTTTTCCTGGCATTCATTACATGAAGTAATAGTCTGCTTAATAAATATCTCTTATCCATACATTATTCTTCCCCAGAGAAACTTTACAGCAAGTTGTAACCGTGCCATGCATTAAAATGATGTGAGCATAGATGCAACTTGACAAACAGGAGGACAGAATAAGAAAAAGTCAGTTTCTAAATGCTGGTGATTTTTTTTCCCATCAGAACATACTATTAGCTTCTCTTTACCTTAACCATATTCTTTCTGTATTTAAAGATATCTTCAGTGCATTACTAACAGATTAATTGATTTAATCAAAAGCTACTGACAACAAGAAACCTTTCCCTGTTTACAAGGATGCTGAACTTAAAAAACTTGACAGTGTCTTCAAGGGCTGTCTGATGTACCTTGGTCTCTGATTCAGTATGTTTTTATGTCATAGGTTAAAGGGATGTTTTTCTCCTCTTAAGGTGTTCTAAATCTAAAATGAGGGAATCTTCCTACAGATAATAGAAAACTGTGAAACAATGGTCAGGACACTTACTAGATTCAGAATTCATCAATGGGTATGGTATTTTTTCCTTGTAGAAACAAAGGCCACATCCCTACAAGCAGGGGGATGGGGTTGCCATGGGAGAAAAAAATTTGTGCTGCTGCTTTTTGCCACAGTGTATGCCCTGCACATGGGGTTAGCATGGGGAAAAATGCTTCAGGTCAGGTAGGGAAGGCTGGGGCCAGGACCTGGGCTGGCCTCAGCAGCCTTACCTGGAGTCCTGGGGCCTCTCATGGCTCCAATGGCAACCATCTAGGTGCATGGAGTCTGGTTGCCAGCCAGAGCATGTCTCCAGCTGGCCAGACACTGGTTTTGAGTGGTGCATGCTGCCACCATGTGCACCACCCCACTTTTTTCTGGTGTGGGTTTTTTGACACTGGGATCTGCTGGTGTCAGCATGGTAAATCCTGCATGACTTGGTCTGAAGTACCGCAAGCCACATGCACGCTCATCTGGACGTGCCTAAAGAGTGAAAGCAGGATTGTCCTCCCTTCTGTACTGATTATTCTTGAAGGACTGACTTATGCTTAATGGCATTTATGACCAGTTCAAGGATCCCACTGTGGGCTTGAGACCCTGTCTGACAATCCACTGATTCTCTCCATGGAATTTTTCATGGATTTTTCAATGTATATTTCCATAGGTATGTATTTCATGCAGATTTCCCTAATAAAAATATTATCTGTTTTCCTGTTCCAAGAGCAGCAAAAACGTGAATAGTGGAAAAAACTTCTTTTAGAAACAAAGACAAAGGACCGTGAACATTCAGTAGACTTTATACAGAAGCTATGTAGGGCAAAGTCATGTATGTTAATATAATTTGGAGAGTTGATTTTTTTTAAAAAGGATAACCACTTATTTTAATGCTGCTTTGAAGCACTCAAATTAGGAAAATGTTAATAGTCAGGCACCAATTCACCATTTCTATGGATTTACTGTGCTACATGGCACATGACTTCTCTTGAATTTAGGTAACACACACAAACCATATCTAATTCCTCAATTTTGAAGTGAATAAGAATTAATGAGCTTCATATCTTCTACTGAATTAATAATGGATGAATTAACTATAGGGTTCCACTTGCAGACAGTTGGCTTGTATTTTGAGGGGCAATCAGAAACACTCGGCAAAGGTTTCAGCTGTACCACATATCAACTGGAGAAGGTGAAAAAATATGAGGGAAAGGTCTCTCTATTTTTACTTGTAACAGGGAAAGTATTAGATATCTGAAGCAATATTTAAGGAAGGTGAAACTTGAATCCAGCTGACATAATAAGAGTCTGAGTCAACGTGTGAGCAGGGGGGGGGCTGGACCTGATGATCTCATGAGGTCCCTTCCAGCCCTAAACTTCGGTGAATCTGTGTCCCCCAAGGGGGAATGTTATCAAGGATCCGTGTCTTTTTTCACTACAAGAATGTATAGACCAATATGCAATTGAATTGAAAAGCTACAAGTGGAACTCGGAATCTGGAGATTTGGCTGTGTTGTTGGGAGCATAAAATATGAAATTTACAGACCAAGAAGTAAGCAAGAGACAGTTGCAAGAGAATAAGCAGACACTTCGAAAAGCAATTCTTAGCTGACCAGTCAGTGAGAACACAAGTGAAAGAACTAAGTGGAGAAAAAAGGGAAGCACAACAATGAAGATATTACTATGAAAAAGCTGTAGTTTGTGCTGACTGGTAGCAGACTCAGCAATCCTTCATAAAAATGCAGGTTTCCTGTTTTAAGTTACTCTCATTTCAGATGTTTAAACCCTCCTCATAGATGCATGGTAATTATTGCTCAAAGTAGTAGATGCATCTTGTTAACACCAAGCACGGTATATGAAGGGTGGCTGCTTTTATTCTCTGAGGCAACTTGGAGCTGGAAGAGAGAGGGTCCTGTAAGGAATCCTAGGAGTAACCTAGTCAGAATAGCAAGCCCAGGTTGAGGTGTATTTATAGGAGTTACCAAGAAAACTGTGCCTACATAAGTTTATAGTGTGAGTATTTTATTCAAAGCAGTAGAGGAACTCTACCTGCTTACAGTTAGGTTGCCCCATCCAAAGGAAAGAAGCAGAAAGGAAGGAAAACTTGGCACGGCAAGCTACATGGAGATTATGAGTAATTGCCCTTGCAAATGGGAACAAATTTAGATAGTATGGAGCATAACCTCCCAACTCGATATATATTGTAGACTCTTGTAGGAAACAATCTGAGTCTATTCAGTTTGGATATCTCTGTACGGAGGAGCAGTTTCTTCGTCACTCCCTGCTGTCTCCAAGTTCACTTCAGCAGCACAGCTAGTAAGTTAGGCTGCCATTAGCTGACTCCCTTACAGCCAGATTACTGTGTGCTGACTCCTTTTGAAGCTAAACAGTTGCAGCTGTGAGTGGAACAGAGTAGGAGTTAAAGTGGCATAGCAATTTGTGAGATGAGTATATAGAGTAGTTCACTTCATAGACTCATAGATGTTAGGGGCTGGAAGAGACCTCATGAGATCATATGGTCCAGCCCCCCTGCACTTGGGCGGGAAGACTGCTGGGGTCAGTGTGGCAGGGTACTAAGATGTGCCTGCTCCTTCAAGAGCAGAGGCAGCTTAGCTAGGGAGCCCTGAGAGCAATGCAGGGCTACACAGCTATAGGTTACCTTGACAGTAAGCTAATTAGGGTATTAGCTGCCACCTGAACAGTCAGCTGACCAGAAGGAAACTGGGCCCTGGGCATATGTAAGCCCTAGGGCTGGAGCTGATAGCAGGTTAGTTCTCTGTCAGCAGCCAGGAGGAAGGTGCACTTGCAGAATTGCTATTCAGAGATGCTTGGTTGTCTATTCTGCTGTTGGTAAGACTAATGGGTTCTAGGAGCTCTTAAAATATTTGAAGCTAGGAGACACATTATTGAGGGAGAAGCTTGCCTCTTTAAAGGTGCAGGATGGGCTATAACATAACAACAACATTGGAGATCACAAGGGCTTATATTTATGTTGTTCGAAGCCACATCCCAGGCCACTGGTTATTTGGGGAGGATGAGGCCTCGCTAGAGCTGAAGTGAGTCTAGTGCCAGCGAGGGCACCATTTCTGGGGCCAAGGGTCCAGTGACGACAGGAGACCAATCTAGACTGCAGCCTCATCAAAAGACACAATGTTTGGATACAATCTGTGAGGTATGGGGCATGGTAAAGGGGCAGTTATGGGCTAGATGTATGGCCTCAAAAGGCTTAGGGTGTCTTGAGAGGCACTGCCTTTGAGTGAGACCTGGTAAGGGATCAAAGATCAGCAGGATCTAGTGGGGTTTAGCAGGACCATGACCATACAAACTCGTGGGTAGCCTCCCAACTTCTTATTTCAACCAACAATATATGGCAGGCAAGATTAGAAGGTGCCTGCAGAGCAGGCATGGTTACAGAGCCCTAGAATCATCATAGCCATCCCTGTGGACCCCATACCATGACAGTCATATGACCCCAGCAAGGTGTACATCAAGTCATTTTTTTTTAAAGATCTCCAGGGCAGGTGATTGTATCACCTCTGGGCAGAGTCTGTTCCAAACCCTAGGCACTCGAATCATAAAGAAGTTTATCCTTGTGTCCAATCTGAAGTAATCTTCAAGCAGTTTGTCTGTTGGTTCTTGTCTTGCCCTGGGGTACCTTGGCAAACAAATGCTCCCCAGGCCCTGATGTATGCCCTTTATATAGTATAGGTTGCCACCAAGTCCCCTCTAAGTCTTCTCTTCAGGCTGAACAGTCCCAAGTCTTTCAGCCTCTCCATGTGACCTGCTCTCTAGACCTCTAATCATGTGCATGGCCCTCCTTTGGACTCTCTCAAGCTTCTCCACATTCTTCGTGGTATGCGGCACACAGAACTGGACACAGTACTCCAGCAGCAGTCTCACGGAGGCTGAGTAGAGTGAAAGGATGACATCCTTAGTCTTGTGTGATGGGCTAGCTGACAGTGACTTAGCCCAGGGGTTTTGAAAGGGCAAAAGATGATTGGAGAACATGGGATTCCCTTTCCTCACCAATCAGGCCCTAGAGACTCGCCCTCCATGTGCCCTGATTGGCTCTTTGGGTCACCTGGAGGGGGATAAAAGGAGCAGCGTGGCTGACTTGAGAGACCAGTGGGGGACCATAAGGAAGGAGATTCAAAGATCTGGGTCAGCAGGGTGGGAGCAGTTGCCCCAGAAGAGCCTGAAGGAGTGGGACCTGCAGGCAGCAGTTGGACTCTCAGCAGCGCGGTGTGCAGTTGGCAGAAGAGGCTCCCTGCTGGGCTCCAGGATCCCCTGCGAGGGGCTGTGGCCAGCAGGAGAGGCTCCCCAGCTCCAGCAAGGATCTGAGCAGCAACCTGAGAGGTTCCCAGCTCTGCTTCCAGCTCCTCCAATAAGAGGCCAGGCAGCTTGACATGAGGCTGGGGCTCCAGGAAGGTCAAGACTCCTAGCAGCCTAAAGTAGCACCAGTACTGGTGGCTGTGTGGCAGAGTTTCTGCCTACTACATGGGAGACCTGAGTTCAAGTTCTAGTTTGGGTGACTTGGGGTGAGTGAGCTAACATAGAGAAACTCTTCTTTCAGTGAAAAGGGGCCATTGTGTTTTCCCCCTTTCTCCCCGTCCAGGTACCTAGGCCCTGTATTCCTTGTCATTTGACATTTTGTATTTTGTGCCTTTTATATTTCACCAACCAGTATTGTTTGTCCTGCTGTTTGTGTTTTACATTTTGGTTAACCCTGTCTTTTGTCAACTGGATGACTCTGTCTATGATTGTAAGTATCTAACCTTTGTTGAATCCTGTCCCCTAGGGGCATTGTAGTGTCCCCTATACCCCCTGGTTTATACTGGTTATGTTCCCAGTATTGTTCTCTCATTAAAAGGTATATGTTTAAGTTCCCATTGGTGGTCTGGCTCTGCTCTATAGGGGGAGGAGAGTCCCTATACCTCCCACAGCACTTGTGCACCTGCTCTGATCCCTTCAGTTGGAGAGGGGGTACCTCTTGGAGTACCGCCCGAGTTACACTTGCTTGAGATGTACCACTAGATATGCCAGTGTTTTGTTTGCTCTGCCAGCTATAGCATCACATTGGTGATATTCATGCTGTACTCACTCCTGCTTCACCTGATGTACTTTTTTCACTAAGCTGTAGAAGAGGTATTATAATGGAGCCCCAAAGAACTAAGCTGACACTCACAAGAGGTCAGTGTCATGGACTAGTGGCTCAAATTCTTGTTTGTGCCCTGAGGAGGTATCTGTGAAATCTATTTGTCTTCTGCTGCTGTGAACAGAGAAATGTAGCCTATACTTCTTTATATCTTCAAATGCTTTAAAATAGTTAAACAAGAGGGAAGGATTTAACCTTAAATAATACATCCCTGCCAGGGATTAGGTTGAGTTTGTTGGTTTCTTTTTATTTCATTATACCTACAAATTGCATGGCTATTCTTCTTCACTTTGAGATGTCCAAATGTAGCTGTGCTGATGGGCTAAACTCCACCTCCAGAGAAATTAATGCTACTGACCTGGAACTATTAATGATCTCAAAACTGGAGACTGATTTAAAGGCTTCCTATAACCCATGCATCTATATTTATGATGATAATGGCACTGTTTGAAGCAAATGACTAGTAAGAACTGAAATGGCTTTACTGTTCTTGCAAATTTTATTTTTGATAGGGGTTGGGAGACTATTGCCATGAAATCTAAAAAACAAAGACAAACTAGTGAAGGTTTTAAAGGCTCTGTGCTAGAGAGTCTGCACTTGCAGGTCAGCCATTATAGGATGTGCCATGGAGCAAGGGCGTTTTTAGCTGTCACTTGACTGTCCTACTCTGCCTCAGACCTACTGAACAGTTGTCCTCATCACCTTTTTCTGGTTCTAACCAGGTGTAAGGTAGAAGATATTCTGAGATTAAGCAAAGGGCTGGGGGAGATGTGAAAGAGAGGAAAAGAGGGTTTTTTGGGGGGTGGGTTGTTTTTTGTTTGTTTT
This sequence comes from Alligator sinensis, assembly GCF_000455745.1. NCBI lineage: Eukaryota > Metazoa > Chordata > Crocodylia > Alligatoridae > Alligator > Alligator sinensis. Next base: position 313,302 of record NW_005841945.1, on the reverse strand, counting down.
TTTTGTTTGTTTGTTTTTCGTTTTTTGCAGTGCTCATCCATTTTCTTTATTACCAAGAATTTTGTTGAGTGTAAGGACAGAACATTCTATGAGTCCTGATGAATGAGATGTTCAGATCTGTCCAGGTTCCAGACAAAAATGGATAAGATATAGTAAGGGAATGAACACTAGAACATGAGGCATGAGAAGTATAGCTATTAATAATGGCCATATGATTTCCTATTAATCTTTTTCAGTGCCTCTGATGTCTAGTACAGGCTGTAACTTATTAATCTTGCTGAAAGTGATGGACAGAAGAAATGTGTAAGTTGGAAAGAAAATGAATATTTTAGAAATAAAGGAATTGCCCTCCTTATTGTAATCTCCACGCAGCCAACTTCAGAAGAGATTTAGCTCTAATACAGCAAGGCAGAAGCAAGAAAAGTTGAAACCAAAATAATGTTTTAAACACTAAACATTTGCATTGGTGGGATTAAGTTTTTTCATTACAAATTGTGAACACAATTAACTCATGTTAAAAACATGGTAATCTTTTCTTAGAAATACAAAAAGCTTCTTAATTTATGAATAAGAATATCTGAGTACCATGTCTGTTACCTCAGTGTGGAGAGTTGGAAGAACTAGAGGTCAAAGTTTATCACCTCTACTCAGGAGGCTAATTTTCTAGAAAGCTGAAATGGCAGTTTTAATGACAACAAAAGTATAGCTGATGCATGAAAGCAAAAGCAAACTTTCTATTTTTGGAAACATTTTTAATTTCAAATTCTGAAATTTGTATATTTAATTTTTCTACTTTTGTTTTTTCTTCTTTTAAGGTCACAGATTATGACTATTAATTATAACTAGGACTGATGAAAGGGAATGGGTAAAAGAAGAGAGATCTTTTCTTTTGTCAGATTCTACCCTTTTCAAAGCATTTCCTAATTTTCAAAACTCAAAGAAAGGAAACGGGTAACATTTTAAAAAATAGGGGGAGGGGGCATACCGTGACAGGCTTCATTTTGTTTTACTAAATGGGGAAAATATAAATGAAAAAAGAGAAAAGCACAATCTATAAAACTTACAAAACAGTTAATGGAAAACAGCACATCATCATGCAGTTTATATGAAAACTTAAAGCTTTTTTCAATGGCTTTATTTGAAATTTTTTCCCGTTGGTGTAAAAAAAAAAAAAGAAAAAAAAAAGATTTTTTTTTGCCCAGCACTACTACTGTGTCATATGGTCTCAATTCTAGTAGCATGCATAAACAGAATGGAGATGCAGCCTTACAGTCCTGCTGGTGTCAAACAACTATAATGAATTAAATAAATTGCTTGTTCCATCTCTGTAATTTATTATAGCACTGGGTTCTCCTATTCCAGCAGCATAGCTATGAAATGTCTGTTTGACTAATAGGAAACAAAATGGGGAACACATGGAGTAGATTAATGGAGAGAAAATTAGCCTGATTTTTGTTTTATCTAATACTGGCTCCAATCCATGGAAGTCAGTGGAGCTGTTGGTGATTTATGTTGCTCTGCAAGCTGAATCGGGTTCAGTGTGAGTAGCTAGGGAAGTGAGACTATTGTTAAGGAAACAGAAATACCTGAAGCATACAAAAGCTTTTTCAAAAAGGATAAATGAGGCAGAGCTAAAAACACAATTTAAAGGAAGAAATGGGGTCAATTAAAATTGCCCCAAATATATATTTCCTTATAGTGAGAAGATAGCAGGCCAAGGTTGCAACAGCAGCACTTCTTTTTGTCCACTATCTGCATTGTCATACCATGACAAATGATTGCAAGAGCTCTTCTGCCATCTGAGAACAGCTGTCCAGCAACTGAGCTGAACAGGGTGTCGAGGACTAGTAAAAACACAGGTCCAAGTAATATTCCAGTGAATCATTTCAACAGTAATCAAAGATACAGTACTTTTAGCATAGGTGGTAAAGGCAAAGAAACAACTAACAATGCTGCTACCTAGATGAAAGGCTGAGGGCTAAGCAAGATTGGGGTGGGGTGTTGTTTGCTGGTGGGGGGGGAGGGGGCTGTATTTAAACAAGTGAAAACTTGGGAACTGTTTGAACAGATTCTTCCTCTGGGATTGGTGTGTTGTTAGAAGTTTACTCTTACATGTGCCTCTAAAAATGTTGCAGTACATTCAGTCATCATATCTGCTTACTTTGGGAACTGCATTGCTGTCTATGGTGCTCATCATCACGTTATCTGAGCACTTTGCAATCTTTAACACCTACTGTGAGGTAAGGAAGTACCATTAGCGCTACTTGATGAATGGAGAACACAGGTACAAAGACACTAATGGTTAGACCTACAAAAGACTAGTCAGGATTTTGGCTCCTAAATCCCAAAGTGCAATCCTCAGAGCCTCTATTCAGCTGTTCCCTAACTTCAAAGGCAACAAAAGTCCACACATGCCTCTACTTCTGCCTGTATCACTTACAAACCAGACTTTCTCCTCCCCTAAAGAACTTGATTGGGTGGATGTGCTTAGAGCATGCCAATAGAATCAGGCCACATGTATGTAACAGCACTTTTGTTCAGAGTCTTGAGGGCTGTGGGAGATCATCTCTTTATACATTCAGTCAGGTTGTGGGAGATGTTAAAGAATCTTTGGATAAAATTCATAAAACATCCTTGAAGTATGGACTTGAACTTAATTCTCCTTCCACCTTCAGGTGGATACCACTGGCTTCAGTCCTGCTTGCTCTCTCTCCCTCTGGTCCATACATACTAAATTACTATATGCAGAATAGACCAGCATCAACAGGTGTCTTGGAGAATACCTATAGCCCAGTGTAGGATACTTTCCCCTTCTGAGGTACCTAAATCTCAGCCCACACTGTACAGGGAGGTTTGGTACCTTAGGGCTCGGAATTCTGCTTGGCATGATGACATACAAGTCCTTTCTGGGGATTTATCCATGAAGGAATTGCCCAGGATGATGCACACAGGCAGTGGCAGATCAAGGAATTGAATCTTGGTCTTTGAAGTCTTAGGCTATGCCTAATGGTAAACATACTGTGCCCAGTGGCAGCACCCTCAAGAATGCTGTGCTCTTCTGGGCAGGCTGCCTTTTAAACTAGAAGCAGGATAGGTATGTCTATGTAGACAGACTGGTCATCTTGGAACAGTGCTAAGTAGCATTTCCCCAGTGCCTCCTGGAAGATGACTACACTAAACTAATATAAAATTAGGGCTGGAAGGGGCCTTAGGAGATCATTTAGTCCAACCCCCTGTTCAGAGCAAAACTAGCACCAATTAAATCATCCCAGCCAAGGCTTTGTCTAGCCTTGGCCTTAACCTCCAAGGATGAAGAGTCCCCAGCCTCTCTGGGTAACCTGTTCCAGTGTTTTACTACCCTCCTAGTGAGAGAGTTCTTCCTAATATCAAATCTAAACTTCCCTTGCTGCAACTTGAGACCGTTGCTCCTTGTTCTGTCATCTGCCACTGCTGAGAACAGTCTAGCTCCATCCTCTTTTAGAACCACCCATCAGGTAATTAAAGGCTGCTATTAAATCTCCCCTCGGTCTTCTCTTTTCAGACTCAGTAAGCCCAGTTCCCTCAGCATCTCCTCAGAAGTCATGTGCTCCAGCCCCTTAACCATTTTCATTGCCCTCCCCTGGACTCTCTCCATTGTGTTTGCTAATTCTAGTTCAGGAAACAGCTTGCCTTGAATACCATAAGGTACCTGAGAGCATTGGTGCTGGGTACTGAGTGGACATAACCACTTGCTAGCATCTAACTATTGAACTATTCTTCCTCCTATTTTGAATATGTAGCTAGTACTTGTGGCTGGCTTCTACTCATTCCATGTCAACAGATTTATTTAACTGAGTTTACAATACAGGGTTGTATCCCTTATCTTACAGATGACTCTTCATTATGCCTCCACAATCAGAAAATACTATGGTGCTCCACAGGTGTAAATGAGCACAGAATGTGACCTACAGAATATTAATTACTAGTGATGATGTGTGAGTAAGAAAGAGCCAAGCCTGCCTTGGTTCAGATACCAGACGGAGTAAGCAGGAATAATGCTTAGAACAGTTTATCTGTGTACTTGTAAAGTAAGCACACTTGATCTGGAAGTCATCAAGACACAATAAACAAAACCCTGTAGTGTCACTCTTACAATCACTTTTCATAATGGAACTGCACTTTAAATCAACTGAACTGCCAACCTAGTGACAGGGCTAAGCTGTAAATACCCAGGCTCCTGTTTACTTGTGGGTGTGGGGTGGTGATGAGAGAGAAATAACCAAAGTCTTTCCCAGAAATAGGCCCCCATGAGGATTCAACAGACAGGCTGAGGCTGTTGTCAGTATGTGCTTCTATTGAAGTATCTCCATAGACATATCTGCCATATAAACTCTGCATATAAATTTTGTGTGGGCTAATCTGCACCAAATACAGAGGTCTGTAGGTTTGGGTTAAGTTAAATGGGGGGCATGCAAGGGCAGGGAAGTTAGCATCAGCATAAAATAAGGGGCTAATTCTGTTTGTATGGGTGAGGAGTGCAAGGGTGGGGGGGTAGAAGAAGAGGAACAAAGCCCATTGTTCCTCCTTCTGGATTAGCCTCCTCATGTTCATCCTGCACTCTACAAAGGTTTTCAATAGCATTTTTGTTCTTAATTTTATTTATTTATCTTTCTGGTGGATGTCATCCAGTATTTGTAGCTTAGTAACATGCCATATGCTGCTCTGGACACTTTCCATATTAAGTGCATGTTATGCTTTTCTTGGTCGTCTTTTTCCCTCTGTGTGTTTGGATGGGTATCTTAAGAGAAATATATTTGAGAAACTTGTGCTTTGTTTCACTCTTCATCTTTCTCCCCCAAAAACTGAGAGGATAAAATGGTAGTTGTGAAACAATACTGGTTGTCTTTTTTGGATCAGTTCTCTCCCCGTCCCCCCCCCCCCCCAAAAAAAACAAAACAAAACAACAAACAAAACTATAGAATCTAGTCCTTAACTTCGAACAAGACTCTCTGGAATCCTTACAGTAAGGGCCTGTATCTAGTTTTTCAGTTGTTCTCTTTGCCTCTGATTATAAAAGAGGTATTTAAATATGTATCTAGAGCTGTTTATTTTAGCACTGCAGTCTGATTTAAATATTTATACTGCATTATTTTCCCACCGTTAGACAGCCTCTGTTAGAAAAGGCCTTCTGTCTACCTGTTGCTAGAAATAATCGCTGTAAATTAATTTAATTTTGGCTGTTTTTTCAAATTGGCAACCAGAGTTAAGGTGCTGGTTTCTGTTCATTGTATAGCCACACTCAGAAGTCTGTTTCTTTTGCTGATCATTGCTGGTGATAATTCTCTGTACTTCCAGTGCCGTTCATCCCAGAGTCTCACCATGCGTTACTCAACATTAATGAATGTAATTTTTATGACTTCTCTGGTGACAGTACTTTATTTTTTTTAACTATCAGTTCATATATGAAGACAGTGAAGCACAAAGCTTCATACTTTCAAAGATGAGTGCCCAAAGACTAAACCTGTAACTCCCTTGGCTTCAGTGAGGCTCTTTAGTTTTCAGCACTTCTGAAAATTGGGCTGCTTTTACTAAAGTGCATGAGTGAAGTTTTGGAGGCTTGTAAATGTTGATCAGAGCATGACTTGCACAACTCCAAACAATGATTCAGTGACCAAGTTGGAAATACAAACCAGGTACCTTGACTTACAGCTTGTTGGCTCTAACATTATCTTAGCAACATTGTTAAGTAATACACTTAATAACAAAGTATTTTGTCTAATTCACATAATTCTCTTGCATACATACCCTCTCTCTTCAATAGGAGAATTAACATATATAAATAATTCCATGCCTGTGTCCAGCCCTGGATAAATGAAATGTAAAAACAAGTTGTACATTTCTTATGCTTCCACACTTTGTGAAATATCCATCAGCACATCCTATATCACATCTGAGTCCTAAAAGACTTTTTCTTCTAAGTGATAATACTCTTAGTCCTTCATTTCAGGACTTAGAGTTTACAAGTTCAGTCTCAGCTGGGAAACTGACACAACTTGTAACTTTGTGCTTCCAGCGGGTCTTAATTGTTCAGGACTCAGTCTCCTTCCTCTTGGGTTTTATAATGGTATGACTCCAATGATTTCAGTTGTTATTCCTGACTTACAGGAGCAGTGTATGAAGCCTCTTTCTACCTACCACCGTGTAAGT
>NW_005841945.1:301633-307106 GCF_000455745.1 Alligator sinensis | reverse complement strand
GTGCAGAATGCAAATTTAGAAAACTCCTGAAATTAAGGAAACAGGGTGGTTGTAGTCAACCAACATTGTGTCAGAGCTTGAAAAAGCAGTGTGCCTTAAAAATGTCACGCTGAAAAAGCACACTCCGAACTCTCAGGAGCTGAGAGTCTGGACCCCTGTGTTCTGTTCCTTTTATATGCAACCGACTTCAGCCGTCTTGGACAAATCAGTTCACTTTCCATGGCTGAATTTTTTTTCTTACGTGTAAAATGGAGGTAATATTCACCTCACATGTTTTCCCTTTCATTTAACACTTAGGGATTATTGGTTTTACATGCATTATGGATGTGTCTGAAGTTTATTAGTATGTACATAAAAGGTACCTCTTATATTTGTTCTATTATCACTCTTCTTGAAAATAGGTACTATTATCTCAGAGGAAGACAACTAAAAAGATCACCCTGTCCTAAAATAGCCACAAAGGAATCTTTAAGCTGCTTCATGTTACTGCACAGAGGACTAACATGCCAAGAAAAACTATAGGTCATAGCTCTGGAAATCATGGGGTAAATCCTTAAATCTGCTCTGAACTATGTGCTACACTTGTGAAAGCACCAAAAGAAGAAAAATCCTATTGTGGAGGAATGCCAAGGTTTTGGGATCCAAACACTTGACACAAAAGCAGTGATTCCCCACCAGGGTGCTGTAGCCCCTGGTGTGCTGGGAGAGCCTTTTAACAGGTGCTGCAGGGTGCCACTCAAAATTAGCACTATTATTTACATGTGCAAACACCTACATATGATTCACAAGATAAACCCAGAGGCTTCTAATATGAATGCATGATGTCAAAAACATCCTGGAACCAGTTGTGGAGTCTCTGAGGGGTTTTTTGCAACAGAAGAATTGCTTTATTTTTTCTGGAGTCAAAAAAACAGTGAAAACTAAGAGCTGGCATTTTCCAAGGGGTGTCTTGAGACACAAGAGGTGCATTGAGAGTAGAAACATTGAGAATAACTACACTAAGGCTTCTCCTCTGCCGGCTTCCAGATAAATTAGCATTTTAGGGAGGAAGGTGAATGACTGCATTTCAGTAATTCTGAGGCATCAGGAAGGATAAGGGGGGTAACTTCCCGTGATTCATGCTAAGGATGTCTAAGGCTTGTTGTAGCTTGTACCCAGGAATTTGGAATTTGGGGGGAGGGCACGAGGGCAGAGGAGGATTATCAAATTATCTATGTCCTCCTTTAGGTACACAGCTTCAGCCCCAAGTATACAAACTACTGTAAAACTTAATGTTATAAAGGTCTTGCTGTAATTTGGCAAAACGGTAGGTGTCATCAGTGAGGCTTTTTCAGCATGGTTGTAAATTGTAGAAGGCAATGAACAGACTTCTCTGTTAAAATAGTTTACCATGGTCTTGATTCATTTTTATAGGACAGCCAGGAAAACTTTCTAAAATCCCTGTCTCAGACAGTCTAGTGAAGAGTTCAAGTTGTCCAGTAAAAATCATGTCAGGATTATGCTTGTTTTAAATGCATAGTTTATTTATATTTTTAAAAGTCTATTCCAAAGAAAATAAAAATGTTTGGGGTTTTGCATGTTGGTTTTCTTTTTAATGAAAATTATATTTGTATTTAAAATACAAAGTAATGGGGAATTTCCCTTACCATGTCTCACCCCTTCCCCTTCCCCTTTCTTTTTTCTTTTTTTTTTTTTCCCTTGTCCTCCTTGCTCTCCACCCCTGCCCCACTATTCCTTTTTGCTGTCAGGTGGTTCTTTCTCTCCCTTCATAATTCCTACCTTTTGTGGTATTGCATGTCTGAAAAATCAGGAATTGTCCCTGTGTTCAGGGCTTGCCTACTATCATAGGGTTAGAAGGAATATGAGGAGGGATCTGGGGTGCAGGAGAGATGAACAAGAATATACGTGATTTGCAGCAGCATCTGGGCTGTGTGCTAGAAGGGACTGACAAGCAGACCAGTAATTGAAGCAGTGGCACTGGAATGACTCCATGAGACATGTCTGGCTTCATGGCATGGTGAGGCAGAACTGCTGTAGGTGGGGATGCAGAAGCTTCGGATGAGCCCTTGAAGCATTAAGACAGGAAATCCCAAAGACTGGGGGTTCCTCCTCAATCCCCCAGGTCTAATAGAAGAAAAAGAGGAAGGTCTCTTTCTCTCCCCATGTGTTCCTCCTACTTAAGCCTGTTGGGGAGGACAGAACCTGTCAGAGGACATGGATACTTTATTCACAGGAGATCTCTATAAGCAAAGCAGAAAGGAAAATAAAATCTTACTTTAGAGGTATGTCCCTAATGAATGCTCTAGTCTCAAGAAACTGCAGCAAGTAACTTTCATTTTTTGTGGTCTCTGGAAATGGCATGTGCTGGCAAATTACTTTCTACAATTGCTCTGCAAACCCTTCATGAATTTGTAGGTTGCCTGCACTTCTTTTGAACAGCTCTGCTTTGTTGATGCCAAATAACAGTCCTCTCTGAAATCATTGGGTCTGCAACTTGATGTGCGCTATCAAAACACAGGCACTTTGGAACTAATTGGCATTGTATCTCTTACTGCGATGAAGCTCTTAACTCAGCACTTCTACTTGATGGACTGGTTCCAAAGAACAGGTAGCTATACGTAGCTTTTTGGCCTACTGCAAAGGATAGGCTTATTTGATATCGCTGGCTCGGCATCTGTAACTTGCTTTGACAACAAACTGTGAAGGCTTCTGCAACATAGTTTTTTTGGCAGATGTCAAGATTTGGGTAATTCATGGTGAATCTGCAACTCTTCTAGCTCCTGACTAGAAAGTGATCCTCAAAAGAGACTAGATTAGTTGATGAGATGGATGCAGGGTATATGTGGAACCTTACAAGGAGTTTGCTATCAAAGACAGTGTTGGAACTAAGCAGCCATGGGTGGATCAAGGATTTTGAAAAAGCATGGCATATTTTTCTTTAGTTTAAAGAGAAACTAGAAGCTTTACTAATATTATTAAGATTCAAGCAAAACAAAATCAAAGGAAAATCAAATTTAGTGTTATATAAAGTTAATTAGCAAACATTCCAATATAGAAAACGCACAAAACTAGGCAAAAATGGTCAAATCAAAAGAGACTATTTCATTAGTCCTGTAGTTATTAGGGTAAAAAGTACATCTCTTATTCAAATTTGTAAAAACAAAATGTAGTCTTCTTGAGAGTCTTGACAGTGCTTCAAGTATTTTCCAGGCAGTCATTTCTACACCTGAGTTTCATATTAAATATACCTGCGTTTTAAAGTTTCTAGCTAGAGCTAAAAACAAACTGCAGGGCTGTGATGTAAGAGAGACATTACCAGGAATAGCTAACAGATAGCAAAAATTCACATGAAAGGATAGTTTGAATAGTGGAACATCAAGACCATTGGGGTCATTAACATCTATTGAATGCAGAGCTATCAGCAGGCATTGGTAGACTATAATGAACCATGAAGCCGATTGACTCACCTCAGTGCTGCCCGAATATATGTATGTATGCTGCTACCCCTCCCAGGCAGTTGGTTTTAAAATTTGAGTGGAACAGGAATCAAAGGGTGCGGGGGGCCGCCCCTCAACCACAGATCCACCTCTGCAAGCAGCCATTCAGTCCCAGAGGGGTTTAGCTTGAAGTGCCTATAGCTCTTGCTTGTGGTTTAATTACACAGCAAGCGACCATTGGCACCATGTACTCCAGCCACATCCGAAGTGACTGACAAGTAGATAGCTTGCTTGTCTGAGATTAAGGCATAGGGGAGGGAAGCAAAATATTTTCTTTCTTTCTACATGCTAGATGGGCAGGGCATCTTCAGGAAGGCATGTTTTTTCCAGTAGAAGAAAGGAAGCAGGTACAAGATTCCCAACCTAAACAACCCTGCTATTGGAGGCTGGCGCTGTTCTGATAACTTGTGAAGAGACTTGAACTTCTCATCAGTCAAGCATTGTTGTACCTTCAGCTTCATTGTCTCCTCTTGGTCTCTTCTAAATCAAGAAAAGCAAGAGATGTTAGCTCAGGAGGAACTCTACTGTTGGTCCTAGTCTAAAGAAGTCCTTTTTTTTTCTGGACTGAGCAAGGGCTACAGTCAGCACTGTACCTAGACTCCTGGCAGCCCTGGGCAAACTTTTAGGGGGACCCAATACTTCACCAAAAGAGATGATGATAAAAATTACCATTTTAGGCCCCCTCTCTGTCCAGGCCCTGGGCAGCTGCCTGATTCGCCCATGCCTGTGTCCAGCCCTGGCTATACTGCTCTCAGCACTGTGCTAGGAGTACAAAGGTGCAAAGAGCTAGGCATAATACAAAATGAAGTTCCAATTTCTTTACTTTTCTAGTTCTATCCCCAGCTGCTTGTGCATGCACACTTTTTTTTTATTTTACAATAAATAAAACTGTATTTATTCAGCATCCTAGCAAAAGAAACCTCACTCTGGTCAGTAACGATATTTTCTTTTTAAGTAGTCAGACTGAGAGGTTAGGAGTTGAGAAGCGTCATCTGTTTGTTTGGGGATTAAAATCACTAAGGGCTCCTTTCCTCCTAAATTAGGGTCTCGCAGGCGTCAGCTGCAGAAGTGCCAAAGAGTTCCATGACTTGGCATCCACCAAGTCTAGTCCTAAATTGGGTTCACAACACTTTTTACTGCCCCATATCCCATAAGAATATAGATCCTGGGTTGGAACAGAGCCCCCAACCTCCAGACTGGCATAGATCCTCTAGGCGTACCTCAGGGTCTAGTCTTTTTATATCTCTCTGTGAGTGCATCTACATGAGACCACATACTGCAGAGTAGACTAATCAGCTCTGCAGTAAAATGTGTTGTTTACATAGGTGGCACTATTAGACCAGAGTAAATTAATTTAATCTACCACAGGATAGTAGTGTCAGACACAGGTATTATCCTGAGGTGAAGTACCCTACTCAGCTGCAGTACACATGTAGATGGTGATGGGGCTGGGTGGGGCACAAAGGTGCCACAGTGTGGGGGCTGCCTGCCAGCTAGCCCCACACTGAATTGACCTCATGCCCCAGACAGCCCGTCAACAGCACATTGAGCCAGGGGGAGCAGCTCCAGGCTGGCAGGCTGATGCCCACTCTCCCCATCATCCCTGCCAGACAGGGCAGTGCCACCCTGGTTCAACATACTGTAGTCCTGAGTACGTGTGTAAATGTTGCACCTGGTAGCAATAAACTCCAGCATGATATGTACCAGAGTTTATTGATTTGCATTAATTTCACATGTAGATGCCAGGCAGCCTGGAGAGCAACTTCTGCAGGGAAGTCTGGTGGCAGGGATTGAGGCCCCCATAGGAAGGGAGGGAGCAAGTTGGGCAGGGGTGGGACTGGGGATGAGGCTGGGGCAGTGTTTGGAGCTTGGGGCCAGAATGCATGACCACAGGGCCCTGGTGGGGAGTGGGATGGAATTGCGGGTGGTTCGTCCAGGGGGCGGGCAAGGTGGGACTGGCTCCCCACCACTACATG
>NW_005841945.1:296829-301623 GCF_000455745.1 Alligator sinensis | reverse complement strand
GCAGGCTCGGGCTCCCTGCCCTGCTGCCTTCTGGGCTGCAGGAGCCCTGGGGAGAAGGTGGGACCTGGTGCAGCAGGGCAGAGCAGGGCCAGGTAGTGAAGCTCCTTGCAGCTACAAGCCCTGCATTGCCCTAGCAATTCATGCCTGCTTGCCTGGCAGCAGCAGGGGTGGTGGCACAGAGTTGCGTCCCTCGCTGCTGTTAGGCGGGCAGAGGGTGCCTCGCTGTGATTGTGCAGAGCTCCCAGCAGTGACAACAAGATTCTCTGCCCAGCCCCGCTCTACCCTGCCATGCCAGGTCCCACCCACTGGGCCATGGAGACCCCAGGGGGAGGGCAGCAAGGCAGAGCCTAAGCCTGCAGCAGGTAGTCCACCCCACCACCCCATGGGCTTTGCCACCCATGGAGGAGGGGGAACTGGGCTCTGCACTCTGCCACCGCAGCAGCAGCCACTGCCTCCCACAGACAGCAGCAAGGGCTCAGGCACTGCTGTGGGGTCCATGGCCCTGCAGTCCTGGCAGCTGGGGGCCCCCTCCAGCAGGGCTAAGGGGGCCAGGGGGGCTGTGGCTGGGGAGTGAGGGGCACCAGCTGGGCTGGGGTGCTGTGGTTGTGGGTAGGGAATAACAGGCACTGGCAGAGCTGGGAGGGGCTGTGGGTAGGGAGTAAGAGGTACCCACAGGGGTGCAGGGATGTGGGTGGGAAGTGAGGGGCACCAGCAGAGCTGGGGGCTGTGACTTGAAAGTGAGGGACATGGACCTGCATCCTGGTGAGTGAAGGGGGCAATGGGAGCTCTAATTATTTTTCCATGATGATAAGTCCAAAATCAAACACCAAAACTTATAGGTACTTGGACTTTACTTTATTATAGTGATTGAGGCACTGGTAGGCTTCCAAATTGCTTTAAAATTGTAAATATATCAATAAAACATTGTGTTCAGTTGGTGTGGGTATGTGTGTTTTCATTTTAATCACACATTTCAGGCTTTTTTATCAGAGAATTTGTGTTTTTTAAACAGAGATAATCAGGATCCCTACTAATGAGTGCCCAAGTCTCAGGTAGGCAAATCATTTCCATATTGTGCTCTCAGGAAATGGCTGGCTGGCTTCCTGCCTGCTGCAGGCTCAGGTGAGAGGGGGCACACAGGCTGGCTTCGCACTGCTATGCACAATCCTGGGAGGGCTGGCGAAACTGTTCCCCCCTGATCTGTGCATGGGGCGGGAGCAGGCATGGGCTGCCTAAGACACTCAGGCTCCTGCCCTGCTGCCTTGCCCTGGGGTCTCCACAGTCCAGTGGGTTCAACCCACTGTTCCCTGCAGTGCTGGGGCCACATGCAAACCTCATTACCACTGCAAGCTCCTTGATCCCCTGGTGATGCGTCCCCTGTGTATGCAAAAGCAGTGAAGGGCACAACCCCGTGCTGCCACCCCCACTGCTGCCATGCGTGCAGGGGACACTTTGCTAGGGCAGTACGGAGTTCACAATGGCAATGAGCTTCCCTGCACAGCCCCACCATGCCCTGCAGCACCCTCTGGGCTGCAGAAGTCCCATGGGAGGATAGCAGGGCAGGAGCCCAAAACCTCAGCAGGCAGTCCACTCCTTCCCCATGCACAGATCTGGGGGGATCATGGGTCCCCCTGCTCCCAGGAGTGCGTGCAGCAGTGGGGAGTCAGTCCTGCCCCCCAGACAAGCTGTCTGCAGCCATGTTCCACTCCTCTCCAGGGCCCTGCAGCTGTGTATTGCAGCCATGGACTTCAAGCCCCACATACTGCCCAGCTGGGCAGCATCCCCAGCCCTGTGCAACTCCCTCCCTATATGGGCCTCAAATCTCCTTCCACATGCACACATTTACCTGCAGGAGCTGCTTTCCAGACTGCGTCACGGCCATGTCCATATACATACATATGGCACTCCCTGCCTGACCCCTCCCCTCACCCAGCTCCTTGCAGGCTGGAACTCTGTCAACCTACAGGGAGCTCTTTGCAAAACTGCAAAGTCTGCTGGTTTCTCCATTAAAATGAGAAATCTGCACTTTCCTCATGTAAAGGTGGAGATCCACGTTTCTGTCCATTTTCCATGGGAAACAGAAAACCTGGATCCCTGCTGATAATTGATGTTTGTTTGTCCCATTTTCGAATCCTTTTTTGTTGATATTTCACCTTTAGATTCTTATCTCAAATACTAGCATGAATCTATATAGTGGGCTTGGTTTTGAGCTCTCTCTTGCCCCCCCAAACCTATATTTAAATGCAGGTTTCCACATGCATGTAAACATTAGATAAGCCATATGTCAGCATCTTTATCTCTTCTAATCTTCAAAAAGTTAGTTCCTTCCTCTATCTCTAACACTCCAAACTTCAGTTTGCCCCAAATAAGGTGACCCATACCTCTACCCACTCTTGGAAATAATGCTTTACCTATATCCTCTGAAGTTGCTGGTTACATCTTGTCTCTTTCAAAAACTCTTCTTTAGTCCTGATCCTTGTCCCATTGAAATTCATGTCAAAACTCCCATTGACCTTAGGAGAAATAGGGCTGGACCCCATTTCTCCAAGATCACCCAGAAGTTCACTGACCCCTTTTTTTTTTTTTTTTTTTTGCCCCTCTCTGCCCTATCTGATATGCTCCTTGAATGCTTGGCTTTTCAGTACCTCTTCCCTCTGTATCCACAGTCTCCTTTATTTCTCACCCTTCTCCCACACTGTTCCTGTCATCTGAAGCCATTTCCTTTTGCCTTACAAATCTTATCTCAAGACCTATCCTGTTTCTGGCCTTCCCTCTAGTAAAACAATCAGCTCCTATTTCCTGAGCATCAAGTCTTTCATGTTCTACCACTTTCTCTACGCCCTCTCAGTTGCTGCTGATATATTGGGATAATAGTTTATTTGTAGTTCTGTTTGTATGTACATAGATGGAAAGCCTTTGCCTGTGAAACACTTGATGGTCCTTTTATTTGAAACAGCTACAGAAAACTAAACTTTGGGCATTTCTACATGTGCAATTAGTGCACATAAAAAATCCAGAGTTTATTCTGCTCCCAGGCACACTGTTTGAATGTGCACCCAGGAGCAATTAACTCTGGAGCAATAAACTCTGAAGTTGATTCAAGTGCAGCATGTGGAGCCCAGTTGAAGCAGCCCAGCTGGCAGTGGGCCCTAAGGGTTGGCCTGCTAGCCCAGGGCTGCTCCAACTAGGCTCAGTGTGCTGGAGAGGGGCTGGTTGGGACATGAGGGAGCTTCACTGCAGGCTAGCCAGCAGGCAGCCCCTGCACTGGAGCACCTTGTGCCCCAGCCAGCCAGGTCAGCATCTACGCGTGCGCTGCTGCACATGAAAAAACTCCACAGCAGGGTAGTATTTATAAATACAAGTAATACCCTGCTGCGGAGTTTTAGTTTTGTGCACCCTAATAGGAACGCACATGCAGACACTGAGACATTTGCTCCAGACCTAATTAGTCAGCTCCTCAGTAAACGTCTTGTGTATGCTCGCCCTTTGTGTTCTATTTTGTACTTCCATCCCACCTATTCCAGCAGTCAATAGGGCTGCTAACTACCAAGACTGGGGAAGTTGTAGGGAACAGCCATTGGAGCATGGAAAATGATCACATTCTTCAGTATAATTTACATTTGTTTAATATACTGATGTAAATTGCACTGAAATTAGGTACAGTCAGTTGTCCAGCCATCCCAGGGAAGCTTCATATACTAGGTAGGTTGTACTGCACCTAACCACTAGAATGATACTGGGAATCAGGAAATTAGCCAACATTTACCCCAAAATGGGATGAACTTACAGAGAGAAACTAAGCCTCAATAATAATTTTCACCCTGAATTATTCACAGAAGATTAGGGCTGGAAGAGACCTTGTGAAATCATCAGGTCCAGCCACCCTGCGCTGGGCAGGAAAGACTGCTGAGGTCAGATAACCCCAGAAAGGTGTACATCCAACCTCCTTCTGAAGATCTCCAGGGTAGGTGCCTGCACCACCCCCGCTGGGAGTCTATTCCAGAGTCTGATCACACGAACCGTGAAGAAGTTTTTCTTTATATCCAGTCTGAAACCTTCTAGAAGTTTATGACCGTTGCTCCTGGTTCTCCCCTGGAGCGCTTTGTTGTGTAGTTGTTTGCTTAGCCCCTGATGCTCTCCTCTGATATATAACTCTACAGCAGATGAGGTGAAATTATCTGGGTTTACTGGTTTATGTTGGTGGTTACTTTTCCTGCTGTAAACGTATTTTCTGTCCCCACTTAAGATGACAAAATCTGAAACTAGGTGTCAGCCAAGTGACTCCCTTCTTGTTCAGTTCACATAACATCTTAACATCAGTTTACTTTGTTGTTTTAGGTTTCTGCTATAGGCACAATATGCGTATATTTCTTGAGCATGGCATTCTGGCAGATGCTAGCATGCTAATAGTTGTGGAGCCTGGAAGCTTTTGTTCCTAAAGCGCATAACCAATTCTTTGCTAAAGAGTGTAAGTCATTGTCTCAACCTTGACTTGACCATCATCTGAGTAATACAGCCCTCTGCATCCTTTACAATAATACTATTAATAATACCCATCGCTTCCTTGCTAGCCTTATGTACTGAATTTGATGCTGATTTGGCATATCCCTACCTCTTGTCAAGTCATTTCAGGAGTGCAAAGTGGGAGAAAAATAGAACAGCTTTAAGTGGGGTGACATTTACTTTCACTTGGCACTAGAATGCCAGATGGTTTATGAAGTCAGGCTTTCTGCTTACCCCCCTCTCAGATCATATGTGACTGGAGTGGGGGCATGTACCGCCCCCTCCCCCAAC
>NW_005841945.1:293942-296819 GCF_000455745.1 Alligator sinensis | reverse complement strand
GCTTGTGGCTTCTGCGGGTGCCCCCCCCACCTCCCCGATGTAGGAGGCACCAGTCGCCCATGTTTCAGATCAACCTGGGGTCAGATTTTGCTTCTTCTGTATATATAGAATTGTATGAAAAACTTGAGCTTGTACAAACAGGGTGTGCCACTTGTTCTACAAATTCTTTCCAAGCTGACAAATCCTTGCTAAACCAAGCAGATAATCAAATAAAATAGCCTGTGGTGACCCCATCAAAGCATTTGCAAAAGGGTACTGATCAACTCCATGCCTGCTTATAAATGTTAGCTGATCCAGAAAGTTTATCTATCTGATGTAATGTCACTTTTTAATACTCATTGTTTCACTCTATCGCTTTCCCTTTAGCCAGAGATTATCTATATTTTCAGCCCACAAAGCTTAGTTTAATGCTAAGAAAGGTCAGGCCTGGATTGACACATCTTTTTGTCTAGTCTCTAGCTAGTGAAATTGATCCTCCCCAAAGATCTGCATGAAAGAGTCATCATCTAATAATTTGTTCAAAATATCTGAAATATTTATGCATGAAGCTAAAGCCTATGTTTAATATACTAAAGTGTATTCTAGTTGTTTTGCAAAAAGCACAATGTAAAACAATTCCAGGGCACTTGTGGAAATAACTGCTGTTCCAAACAAAACTTTGTATCCTGATAGATGGTGCTGACAGGTGCTATAGCTATCACTACTGATAATTAGTAGAATAGTTTATGATTTATTAGGGCTGTGCAAAATTTTACCAGTTGTTTTGTTTCAAAGCTGTTTCGAGCTTGAAAGGCTTTGAACGAGGGCACTCAAAATGTTTCGAATCCAGGCTTACTTGGCTTCAGCGCTGGTCCCAGGTGGCAGCAACAGTGGCAGCCTCCTGTCATCCAGTGCACAGATCCGGGGGCCCGCACTCCCAGGAGGAGTCCAGCACAGCCCCACAGCCCTCCTGGGAGTGCGGGCCCCCGGATCTGCACGCAGAATGAGAGGAGGCTGCTGCTGCCAGCAAGTGTCACAAGTTTTGCTTTAAACAGTTTGAGGTGCAGTTTTCCAGAAGCCTCTATAACTACCTCCTTGAAACTTGGCAGGCATCATGCCCTCTGAAGGGGCTACCATCCTGCAATTTTCATCTGAATCAGGCAAGAAATGACAAAATTTTAGGCATTTTCATGACTCCCCATTATAGCCTATGGGCAAAACATTGAAACAGTTTCAACGGAACAGTATTTCAAAACAAAACGACGAAATGAAATAGTGTCCTTTTGAAATGAAAGTTGAAATGAAACAATGCTGTTTCATGCAGCCTTAATAGTTTATACAGTATCTTTCAGTCTGAAGGCTATCAAACTGTTTTATGAAGTATTTGTTAGAGCCTCTTCGCTGATCTAACAATCACTGTTCAATACTGGCTGAATGGCTAAATTGTTACGACCTGCTGAGATCTTGGTGGATTATGTGGGGGGAAAAACCACTTCCACAGTTGACAGAAACAGCCCTTTTTTTAGCAGTCTTAACAGATAAATCAAGATATTCTCAGGGAGTACTTCACTCTCTGTTCAGGGTCCCTGCACTATAAACAAAAAGGAAGCAAAACATTTTCATAATTTGTGTAGGCTAACTCAGGTTAAAACAGCAATGAAGATGCAGGTAATTTAGGTTTTCACTTGGATTAGCAGTCTGAGTTGAAACTTGGGTTCCTCTATAGACTTAACTACTGCTACTAACCCAAGTTAATAATTAAGTAATGTCTTCACTCTTACTTTCATCTAAACTAGCTAACTTGGATTAGCCAACCAGAGAAAAGAACATGCCATTTTCCCAGTATAGATATATACTAACTCAGTGGTTCTCAACCTCACTAGACTTGAGACACCACTTGGAAAATGCCACCTCTTAGTTTTTCACTATTTTTTGACTGCAGAAAAAAAAATTATTTTTTTTTATTTGCAACCTCTGGGTTTATCTTGTGAATCACGTTTGCAGACCTAACAGTGCTAACATTGTATGGCAACCCACAGAAGCCTTTGAAGGATCTCAAGGCACCTTGGGATGTCATAGCACCCAGCTTGAGAACCATTGCCTTAGGCACACTAGCTAGAGACAGACGATATATGTTTAAGTGATCGGAAGCCAATTTAAACCTGTAACAGAACAGAAGTTCAGTGTACATCAACCCATTTCAAAATGGCCAAAACTGGGCTTAAGGTAGACCTGGATGGATGTAGTATCAGACTTGACTTAATTAGGGTAGCTAGTCTACTGAATCTGCCCCAGATCTCCTCCTGACTCGAGTTACCTCACTGTCCTCCAGCATCCCATGATCATTTGCATGCCCACACTGTCTGCTTCGTGGAACTAGGCTGGCCCTACTCCCTGTGCTGTCACATAGCTGAGGCAACAAAGCCTCTGCTCCCCAGGCCTGTGTCCTGCCTGCACCTGCCAGTGGCAGTGTTGTTGGGGGGGGAGGGGTGAGGGAATGGAGGCTCCCTGCTGCATGGCCCCCACCAGCTGTGCTTGCTTGGGTCTGGGGGGGAGCAGGCCCAGCCACAGAGTGGAGGCCTCTGCTCCCTACCCCCTGATGCTGCCTGGTTTGGCTGACAGCCTGCATGGCTCTCAGCCCTGGTCCTGCATGCCCATGTCAGCTGAACCTGGAAGGGTGGGGGAACACAGGGTCTCCCTGGCTGTGTTTGCTCTGGTCTGGGAAAGTTGGGGCCAGGCTGCAGCTCCAGGCTTCAGCCCCCCAGACCTGAGCAAGCTCAGGTGGGGGAAACCTACACTCTCCCACCCTTTTCCATTTGCCCTCCTGCCCAGCTCAGCTGACATGGGCAGGCAGGAGCAGGGCTTGGAAGTACTGACTGTCAGTTGAGCTGGGCAGTG
>NW_005841945.1:263324-293932 GCF_000455745.1 Alligator sinensis | reverse complement strand
TCCCCCCCCCCCCCAACCTTTCCCCCCAGCTGTGCTTGCTCAGGCCTAAGGACTCTGGGCCTGGACCCACAGGACACGGGCTTCCACTCCCCAACTCTCCCGCCCCCAGTCCTGAGCAGCATGGTGGCGAGTGCGGACCGGTGCAGCTTTCAGCCCTGACTCCTGCCTGCCTATGTCAGCCAAGTTGGACAGAGGGTAGGGAGGAACAGACTCCCCACGCTGCAAACCTGGACCCATGCAGGCAGAGCTGAGGAACACCCGAGCTCCGCACCCTGTCCAGCTAGGCTGACACCAGCAGGGAGAAGCAGGGCTGAAAGCCATTTGGGTTGTCAGCTGAGCTGAGCTGAGCAGCATCAGGGGGTGGGAGAGCAGAGGGCCCCCTCAACCTCTCAGGCCAGCCCTGTCCACCCTCCTCACCTAAGTAAGCACAGCTAGGGGGGGTGTCCCCCTGTTGCTGACAGAGCTGCTGGCAGGGGTGCTACATAAAGAGTCCCCACTGGGAGGCATGCAAGAGCTCCCCCTGCCTTTTGGCCTAGCTAGTGCAGGTGTCTACATGTGTCCCCCCAGTAGTAGTTAAACATGTGTTCTGTTCACTCCCAATTCAGTCTATGCAGCTTGGAGAACCAATTCAATCTACCCAGGTTTCTATCTCAGGCTTTTCTGAATGTCTTCACTTAGCCATTGTCACAGAAAAAATCCTCTTTCTAGCACTCCTTTGAAAGTTGGAACCCATAGCCCAGCTGTCTTTCCCCAAGAACTGCTTTAGTCACCCCACTTCTGTTTAGGGCACCCCATCCCAGAATGCCACCTATGTGGTGTGACCTTTCTAGCCTACTGTTTAGCCTTTTGAGTATCATGTTTGTGCATAAGCAAACAGACATTCATGCAGATTGGCTTTGCACGGTTTCTGAATACACCAACACTTTGTTCAGACAAGGCAGAAAAGAGTACTGATCACTTGAAGAGCAACAAGCATTCAGAATGCAAATTCCTTCACTCTAGTTTATTCCTTTTTTGGGGTGGAAGGAATCTGTGTTCAGGGAGCAGTCAGATAGGGTTTTTTTACTTTGGTTGGTCCATCACCTTCGCCAAGGCAGTTACAAAGACTTGTCCGTTTCTTTCCCAATGCCCGCTGTGTTTCTCTCTCTCTCTCTCCTCCCTCTCAAACATATTAAATGTCTGTATCAACATCCTGGTGTCTTTGCTCTGCTTCCTGTAAATGTGCATGTTCTAACCTTAGCCCCAGCTAATCAATTATCATATGGGCACAGAACTGAAAGGAACAAGAAGCCCAGTCCATTGCTGTCACTGACAATATGAATGCCTGGTGCCTCCCATGACTGGGGGCACTATGGCGGTGAGTGGGGACCACCCGCAGGCACTGCTGGCCTCAGCGGTGGCGAGGGGGGGCAGGGGTGAGCAGCAACCACCCGCAGAAGCCAGTGGCAGCTTCAGCAATGGCCAATCTCACGGGGTGAGGCACATCCCCTTCCCCTGCGCGGTGTCTATGACAGGCAACCACCTTATGTGTACCCTTTTATAAGCTGATCAAGCACCATCTGAAAACTAGTTAGGGTTTTTTGTTTTTGGAATATATTACTCCCATTGGGAGTGTGTTCTAGAATCAAAGTTCTCTCATAAGAAATCTCTTAATTTCCAGACTAAATGTATTCATGGCCGGTTTGTATAAACTTGTTTTTGTGCCAACATTAATACTTTAGTTTAAATAGTTCTTTTTCTTCTTTGGTGCTATAACCCACTTGTATTTTATAGAAAGAAATCATGTTCCTCCTCAGTCTTCAATTTGCTAGACTGAACAAGCCAAGTTCTTTAAGTCACATCTCCTAAAATAGTGCTTCCCTATCCCCTTTTATCTTAGTAGTCTTTCTCTGCCCCTGTTCTATCCTGAACTTATGTTTCCTGACCACAAATAACCAGGCCTATATACATTAGTACAGAAGAAGCATCAGCAGCTTTCTGTACAATACTGTTAATAGTTGCCTATCTGTACTAGAAATCCTCTGCCTGATGTATCCTAGGATTGTTTTTCTTTTTTCACAGCCAGATCATATTAGAGGCTATGTTATCATTGACTATCAGTCTATCATTGATATTTCTAATCCTCTGTTTTATCCAGCTCATGAGCACTAGCACAGTGAAAATTTTTACCATTGTTCCTTAATGCACGGCCTTGCACTTCATACTACTGAATTCCGTCCCATCTCTATTATTTCCAACCTGAAGGTCATCCTATTTCTCTATTCTGTTCCGTTCCTTCTCTGTAGTGAGGGTGCCTCCCAAATTTGTGTGATCATTTCATTTCATTAGTGCATTTTTTGTACACAGGTTATATTAACTACAACCAATCCTTGAAAAACTCCATTAATAATCTCCCACCAACCTAAAAATTCCAATTTTAATACAACCACAACTTCTCTCCTTTTATCCAGTTTGTTGCCCACCTATAACTCTTCTATGAATCCCCTTTCCAGTTTAAGTGATAAATTCCTAACACCATAAAAATGCTTTACTGAATTCAGAGAGATAAGATCTCCTGCATTTCCTTTATCTAGAATATCAGTTATCAAATATATCAAATTGATCTGATGCAATATTTATTTTGAGAAGCACATACTGCATTTTATTCCATTTTCCTCCATGTATTTTATCACTCTTTCATCCGATTTTTTTGAAAGTTCTGCATACTATTGATCAAACTAAAAGGCTTGTATTTGCCTAGGTCACTATCGTTCCCCTGCACACCCCCTCCCCCCCCCCGCTTTCTAAATGCAGGTCCTAAATTTGCTATTCTGCCTTAGACAGTACCACCACAATTTTGATAGACACATTTAAACCCCCTGCCATTAGACCAGCAATTTCCCATGCTTCACTTCAGCAGTGACTATGTCAATGATATAGCAAAAGTGTGACACAACCAGTACAGCCCAGAGTAGACTGTACATTTCTACCAGGGCACTTCTTAGATACTATGGTAATGGGAGCTATATAAATGCTTAGCAAGTCGAGAGAATTTCCTCTAGTGATCTTAATAACTGAACATCAGTCTTTAATTTTGGTAGAAAAAGATTTTTGTGGCTTCTTGCTGATACTTTCTTTAATCATTCTTTTTCATTATTTTTATTCTTTACACTCCTTTTTGAGTTGTTACACCTTATTACATGACAGGAATAAAGCAGTGTAGTGTAAATTTGTCATTGATATGAAATGTGTGTTTCCTGCCATCACTCAACATCTACTTCTTCCTTTCTTTTGGATGTATAAGAACTATTTATTTGCCTCATGAGCCTTTTCAAGTACAGTCCCTGGGGCTAGAAAACTGTTAAAGCTTCAGTACAAATTGTCTTGTACTCTTCAGTCAAGTTCTGAATTGCCTGAAATGAAAATGAATCATCTCACTTATTTTTCCTTGCAAATAACTGGGGCTTGTTGGAAACTTTTTTTTTCCAAAATAAAATTAAAATGACTAATGGAAAATATTTTTTCTGTGTGTTCACTATTTTTTCCAACCAATAATTCTCAATGATTTTTTTAAAACCTGAAATTAAGAAATGACAGATGTTTACTAAACATCAAATCACAGTTTTCTTCTGTTTGTTTATAACCATTGACCAATGCCTTGCTTCTGTTTGCAAAATGTGGATGTCCCCAAAGGCACTGTTAATATAATAGATAAGTAATATTGACTTATTTTATTAATTTAATGAGAAAACTCAGATCACTGCTGTAAAAAACAAAAAAAACCTTGTCAGAGGTAATGTTTTCATGGAGGTGTACTTAATGTGTTGTTAATAATTTGTTTGGTTTTATGTCGATTCAGACAGCTGCATGTGACAGAAGTACCTCTTAAAAATCATTAACATTAAGTTTTAACATTCTGTCCATGTCTACGCCATCTTGAAGTGGGTCTACTGTCTGGTCCACAAAGACCAAGTCATTAATTTAATTTCAGCTTTCCCTTATGTTACAGCTGTACTCATAGGAAAGCCTGTAAGACTTGCCATTTGGGAATCAGAAAAAGGGATAACTGGCTGGAGAAGGCGAGCTCTACATCCAGGTCTTGGCTAATACTCAAGATGGGCAGGTTTTCAGATTTGTGATGCATTTTGCAAGGTACTATACCAACACATGGGAGATTCAGTAAGCTCAAGGGGTAGTGTGGTGTTCACTTATACCATTTTACAGAATGTCCTATTTATACATTCATATATTATACAAGTATTGAAACATTAAATATAGCATTGTTTATGATATAACACATACTGTGACAAAGAGAGAGGGAGAGAGATACTTGATCTATTGTTCTATGGACAAGATCCTGAGCTCCTCTCCAGTAGCATAAGGTAGCTGCAGCCTGGTGGGTCAGTGTCCTGAAGTTTCTCCCTACTGGAGCAACCCATAAACCCCAACAACCTCCAGCTGCTGCCAAAGTCTCTTCAGTAAACTAATGTAGCTAAAATTACAGAATAAGGTAAAAGGAAAATTCAGGTTTACTCTCCCCTAGGGTTTTGTTCTCATGTCTGTCTTCCTGGCAGATTCCTTCCAGCACAGAAAGGCTAGATATGATACACTTGAGAGCCCATGAAAATTACATCTGTGTCCACTGGAGGAATTCAGAGGAAGAAAATAAACCAGTACCTCTTCCTGCCTCAAGGGCCTGTTGCGCAGGCAGTGCTACAGCTTTCCCAAGTCTTGCTCATAGAAAGGCATAAGTATTTGTGAGAGGCAAGGACTTTTATTGGACCAACTGCCTGGCTGGGATAGGCTTAGTCAAGCTTTCAAAGCTTCATTGATTTGCAGGCAGGTTTTGTAAATTCAAAGCTTTGGAATTATTCAGTTCTAGTTTCTACACATACAAACCCCCAACATTTAGGATTGGCAAGTGTTCAACCTTAAATGATCCTAATTTGGAGTCACTTGTGTATCAAATGCAATGTGGCAAGAATGGGTGGGATTATTAGTTTTTAAAAACACCTTTAGTTGTTTTTTTATTTTGCAAACTTCTCTCTAACCTGGCACCAGTGCTGAAATTCAGGTAACCAGTTGTAGATTTAAGCTATCTCCATTCAGTAGACCAGAAAAGCAGAGGAATTTTGACAAGCATATATATATTTTATAGTCTTCCTAGTATATACGCTTTTTTCTTTTTCTTTAAAATTTTAATAGCAAGTTACCAGTTTCTTTCTAGTCTTATTGAGGACTTATCCTAAGATGGACTATTGTTTCATCTTCAAAAAATCCATATATATGTTCCTGGATTTTTTGAAGATGAAACAATAGTCCATCTTAGGATAAGTCCTCAATAAGACTAGAAAGAAACTGGTAACTTGTTATTCAATTTTAAAGAAAAAGAAAAAAGCATATATACTAGGAGGACTATAAAAAAACACCACATTGCTATTTAGATTCAGGAAAATAAATAAAGCCCCAACAGAAAAGCCATTGTCTCTCATGGAGTCTAAGTTCTGGGTGTATTAATAGAACACACATCCCTTCTCCCTAGGAATGCTTCTCATTCCAGAGATTTTTGGCCACCCTCTTATCAAAACAGAAAGAGTGACGTCATTATTGCTATCAGGTTGACTGATTTCATGCTGGAAACAGGTAATACCACAATGTCCATTGTCCTTGAGTTAACAACCTAGTTTCAGAGGTCAAACGAACAGGCTCAAACTTAATTCAGCTAATCAATGCCAAAATTCTTGCTATAACATTTACTGGAATAGTCACAGATGACAAATGTTCCTGGGATAGATGCATATAAACCATTCTGGCTGGTGTAACAAGGGATATCAAACTACAGGGTTGGGATAGATTCTAAATGCAAGACAGGAGCATATGCCAGTTTTAAACTTAGAAGCTGGAGCTACAAAAGGGCCTGACAGATTTTAGAAGGCTTTGAAGGTTCAGTCAGGCTAATGTTGGATTTGAACGTTTGAGAGAATACTGCCTTCTCTCAGCATTTGGTTGCCACGGTGGGTGCTAGTAAGCACCTCTGTCCTGTATGTGCTAAGACTTCAGCCTAGGTTGTTTATAATTTTCTCTATTAAATCTCTTTGGTTTATAAATGTTGTTCAGACACTGAGAATATGTTATTCAGACTTTATGGAGGAATTGCTGGTTGAGGCTACTTATTCTTCTTTCTATAATCCAGCTCCCTCTCCCTTTCTTCTCCTCTCTAATTATCACTGTCCCAGGGCCTTATATGTGTGCCATACATCACTGACACTGATGCAACCTGAGCCAATAATACCAAAAAAACAGACAATGTCACCTGGCACCTCATACTTCCTTTATGTTATATAAGGTTAGAAAATGTTGTCTAAGAAGGATAGACCACAGAACATGTTTTTACTGATCTTTATGCTGGATAAAAAAGAATGGATCCACAATATGAGTGCCCTATACCTATGTGACTTGTATCAGTGGAGTGGTGCTCAGCCTCTGTCATCAGGCCCATAGGGCTCCCCATGGCTCCAGAAGTTTGACAGTGTGGGAGCAGTTGCAGTGCCAATTGCTGTGGCTTTCAGATCCATCTGGCATGCAGAACTGGCCCAACATGCAGGGTTGCTCTACAGCCAGATCCAGCATACTGACCCCATGCTAAATCCAGCCTGCAGACCAATCCTGCCCACAGCATCCAGCCTGCAAACTGGCCCTGTGCCTGAGGGGTCAGAAGGTTGAGCCCACTGGTGCAGTGTATTCACAGATTACTCCAGGGTAGCCATTTGCTCAGGGCAAGCATACTATTACCTGCTCCCGCCTAATACCTCCAGTTCAAACTACTTGCAGCAATCCTGGGACAGCTCATTGCACATCTATCCTGGAATAGCTTACATCAGTGTAGAAGACCAGTTACACTGATATAAATGTATTATGTGTTCCTATATATCGTAAACCTCTGTAAGAGTAGACAATGAGAAAGAAAATGCCTGGAGACTGACGTCCACTGATCCCTTATGCTACAGTGCCTTCAAGTGTTGGTACTTCAGCTCTGGTCCTTTCTTTCTTTTGTGAAAATAGGGCCTTCTGTTGTGTCATTAAAAAGCCTTGTATGACTGTGACAGCCAGGATTGGTATGTACTAGGTGCATCTACACTTGATACTAAGGTGACATCGTAAACTCGGGCACATTTTGCACTGGAGTTTTTTTGCTCCTGGGTGCCGTGTTTACATGTGCAGCTGGGACCACAGCATGTTGGCAGGGGGCCTAGGGGTTGGTCAGCCTGCCAGCCTGGAGCTGCTTCCCCCTGTCTCAGTGTGCTGCGGAGGGGCTGGCTGGGGCACGAGGGGGCTACAGTGTGGAGCTAGCTGGCAGGCAGACCCTCACTGTAGTACCCTCATGCACCAGCCAGCCCCAGTCACCATCTACATGTGTGTTGTGGTGGAGTAAATAACTCCACCATAAATTAGAACTTGTGGTGGGCAGTACTATGTTATGACAGAGTTGATTAGTTTACTCTGACCTAATAGCACTGCTCATGTAGACAGTGATGCTTTACTGGGCACATCTACTGTGCAAGTAGTTTGTTGCTACTGTGCAGTAGGTTTGAAAATGACCCATGCATCACTGGGGCTGGGCTGTACTAACTGAAAGTACTAAATGACTGTGCAGTACCAACTGTGCAGTCAGGGACATTTGTAGATGTGCCCACTGTGGAGCTAATTAGGCAACTGCAATAAGCATCTCATGTAGATTCACTGAGTAACAAAGTACTGCTGTTATAGTGGAGTTGTGTACGTCTCTTCAGAATCTGGGGAGAAGTGAAGTGCAAGGCAGTCTTTTCCAATAGTCTCCAAAATGAACAGGTCTACAAATGCATTGCTAAACAAGTAGCAAGAGGGGTCTTCCTGAGGTAAAATAAAAACAGAGAGCTCAAAGAAGTGTGTAAGAAATCTGAGGGTTGCAACAGGACTTCCACTAATACTCCTGCTTGTTTGCCCTTATGACAAGCAGCTGCTCAAGGGTTTGGGGTTTTTTTCCTGGGAGGCAGCCACAGAACTCCATTTTGTAGAGGGCAGTGCCAAATGTACAAATACAGCATACCCTGCTGAGACAGCAGACCCTGACACTGACTAGAAATCTGAGAAGGAAAGGAAAAGCCAAGACTTCCTAAGGACATCCATCCTAAGCCTGAGAATATCCATCCTGCCAGCCCTGTAGAGAGAACTTCACCTGGTAAGTATGTTGTTTGTTGTATGTCAGATTAATCTTTATTATGAATAAGCATCAATAAATGCTGCAGATTTCTACTGGAATTAATTTAGTGTTGTTTTGGGTGAATATGAGCTTGGAGTCTTTTGGACTTTTTAGCCCCCCAACCCAAATCTCAACCTGCATGCATAGCATGGCTGATAGATGAATTTATGATCTATCAAAGAGAATAGATGGAGATGTTTCTTCTAGCATCTCTAAACCAATAAATGGTGGATGCCAGGGAAGGTATTGAATGGGGGATAGGTCAATCTATACAGATTTGGTCTGATACTCTCCCTGTATAGCATCCATTTCTGCCATTAGGCCTGTTTATTGCATTTGGCGAACATGGGCCTAGAACCACCAAGAACATCTATAAGCTCCCCCTTAAAAAGAGAGGCCACTGAGAATGTAATAACTGATTGCTTGGGACAAATAAAAAGAAAACAGAAACAGGAGTGAGTGTCACAGGTTCAAAACAAGGGATCCAGATGGGGACACTGAGCAGAGCATACTGGTCAGCACCCACTGCCCCCTGAATGGTTTGAGAGAGCCCATGGGTGCTGATCAGTGAAATCCTGCCTGGAGACATGAGCAAGTGACTGGCAGGAGGCAGACCAGGTTGGTATCCCACAGCCTGCTGAGATGGTAGGATGGGGAATGTCGTGGGGCCTGCTGATCCAGAGAGCTGGGGGATATCAGGAAGTGGTGACTACTGTCGTACAGGACCTGATCAGTGTAAGTGAGGACAGTAGGCAGTAGAGCAGTTTTTACTTCTTGGAGTATGTAACAGGAAGAGTGCAGCATGGGCAGCTCCATTTCCTGGGCCAGCACAGGCATTGGCCCTCCCCTGCTTGGCATAGTTCAGGAGGTCTCCAATATGTATGATGTTGGCCAGGATCCTCTATAGACCTGGCCTGACAGTGGACAGCCTTGATGCACTCCTCAGCTGAATGGGATGGGTTCTGTCGATGTCCAGTTGAGCTTGACCATGCACTCTGAGGAGGCGTACAGCACCTGGAGAAATGACACAAAGCTGGGACCAAAGCCAAATGCCCTCAGTATGCCTGCGAGGCACCCATGTTCCATCCTGTGAGATGTCTTCTTCTGGTCAAAGATCTGTCAGACAGGATGCTATGTTAGATAATCAGTTTGACCCAGTATGGTCTTTCTTATATGCTAACATAGCAACCAGAAAGGGAGAGGGATGCAGTACACTGTAGCCTAAAGAATACAAAACTTTTCTGCTGCACTGCTGGTCAGCTCAACTGTAAATGGCCCCTCTCTTGTGCTGATTTTCTCCAGTGTCCTCTCTGACCATAACCTGCATGCTGCTCTAGCCCCATTACAAAATAGCAAACTCCCCATACATAAGAGTTTCCCTTTGTATACATAACATCATGCAGAAACCAACATTCTCAATGTATAAAGCAGTGTATTTAATGTGTTCTCAGTGGTTATGTGTAGGGGGTGCATGGGGGTACACATGCACCCCTGACTGAGTGCTCACCGCCTAGGCGATGGGCAGCGGGGGCAGGTTTGACTGCTGGTGTCCCCCCTGCAAGCGCTGGCCGGGAGTTTCAGTGATTGGCTGCAGTGATCAGCCGGCTCACAATCAGCCGTGGGTGGAACCCCCACTTGTCGCTGACTGGTTGCCCCCCCCCCCCCCCCCCCACGGGTTTCCCCCCCCCCCCCCCCCGACTAAGGTGGCACCAGTTGCCCATGTGTGTTCTTATGTATAAAATGTATTTCCCTTTTCACTGCTGTTATGTAAGTACATTATATTCAAAATTACAAAATTGTATAATAAATCTATATACACAGGCTGTCACAATGCTTTCAGCAGCATCATGAAGTATCCCAAGTTATGTGCCCCTGGCAATCACTATTTTGCAGAGGAAGACTCTCCAGCTGCTTATAATGTCCTGAAAATCTCTGCCTATCTGCTTCCCACCTGTCATTGTGAGTCTCCTCTTGCTCCCAGGTGGCGTGCAAAACAAGGCTGGGAAGTACAACTTGAGCAGGTATTGCTCAGCAGCTTCTGTCCTTGTCCTTTTCCCATAGCAATACCACTTCCTCTTCAATCTCCTAAATGTATACAAAGAGTAACATTATGCAGCTATTCAGGGGATAGTTAAACAGTCCCATTCTACTATCTAGGTATCTAGTAAGAAGCCTCATAAGCCAGGGAAGCTGAGGTAAACCTGAGTCCGCTAGGACAAGAGAGAGAGAAAATCATGTATTTTCAATCTACCAGCTTTGAAAAATCCTGATGTCCTGAACTTTTTTCAGACCAACCCCACATCAATGTAGGCGATCATGCTAAGGGGGTCAACTAGGCCTAACTGCATCATGAAGAAATATCTTTTTCAATTTGTAATCTCTGAGGTCTGCTATGGAAGGCAAAGAACATGAACATAAGTCCCTTTAGTGGCCCTGTGGCAAAGGCCACCTTTGTTTGTCCCCAAAAACTCTGCTCTGTGACAATTTGATTAGGATGGGCCCAGCAGAGGAGACATACCTTTACCCTATCTCTTTAGGTAACCTGAGCTGGATACATTCCTGAGGGGGGCGGGGAACCTGCTCCCTTGCCTACGTGACTGGTATCACATACCTGGGTGAGGGGCTTCCTCCCTGGTGGGCTAGAGACTGCCGGTCTGCCTGGCAACTAGTGATGTATTTCAAATTGGTTGGCTGACAGCCAACAGGTGCTGGCCTCCATTGGACCAGGTAAATGAGGTCACAAGGACTATATAAGTTAAAGGACTGCCCAGGAGGAGCGGGCAGCAGCCATGAGGGAGACTCAGAGACAGAAGAGCTGAACCAGCTGAAACTTGCTCTCTCTCTCAAAGCTCATGATCAAGGAACTGCCTGCCTCCAGAGGGAATCTCCAACTGCCTCTGGATGATACTTGTGAGTAAGCTACCTGAGATCTAACTAGATATATAGCTTGCAGTAACTCAGATGCGTGATCAAAGGCTACCAAGCCAGGGGAGTTTGCTCTATGGGATTTCTCTGATATTGCTCTACCCTGTACCCTATTCTAACCCTACCCTCCGTAACCAATAAAGTTCTCCTTTGTACCTAGTGTGGGAGACTTATTGGGAGTGGGTGTAGATTATGCCTTGGGGTCCCCTTGGTTCGGCTGACTAAGGGAGACCACTACTTGTGCTTCTGACTGAGGGAAGCATCCCAACTTCTTGAAGTGAATCAAGTACTCTTGAGGGCTACTAGGCCTGTGTTTCCCAGGGTGCACAGAGCCAGAATCAGTCCAGAGCCCTGGGTGGTGGCTAGCGGGTGTGCTCCAGGAAGAGGGTTGGCCAGACGTGAGGCGCCCCCAGGGAGGCACTCAGAGCCTGGAAGGTGGTTGGGTGCAGTAAGGTGGGTTGGCTCAATGCAGGAGCGCCCCCTACTGGCCCACCACAGGCGCCATTATGGCTCAGGAACTTCAAGCATGCAAGTACTTTAATAGGTATATCACTAAGGTTTTATTTTATGGCATCCGTTCGTCTGTGAGAGACAGTGGAACTTGCAGCCTATGACATAGATGGTTTGTAATATCTCATGTGACTGAATAGTCCAATCTGATATTTGCATGATCCATGACAGTGGTTGCAAATGTATATGTTATGTTTGGAAGGTTTGGGAGCTGCTTGCTTCCTACAGACCCTTTTTTTCTTCAAGCTGTTGGAGCCAATTCCTGTCATGGACTTTAATGCCCTGGTGGAGACAATGATGCCACTTGTTCTAATCACTTGCCAAGGTTTCTTGTTGGCCAGGATCAATCCCAAATGCCTTCATATGTCACTTGCATGTGTCTGTATAGCAAAGCTTGGGGCATCCTGTTGTTCTTGTTCCCTCTGTTAATTCCCTGAATAGCATGTCCTTGGGTATACATCCATCTTCCAATCTACTCAGATGGCCTAGCCAGTGCTGTCGTCTCTGAGTAGGGCTGTCATACATGGTAAATTTGCCCCTTGAAGAACCTCTGCATCGGTAATTTTATCTTGCCACTTGATGCAAGTATGCGGTGTAAACAGTGAAGGTGGAAGCTGTTTAACTCTTTGTCTTGATGTGCATAAGTTGTCCATGTTTCCCCGCCATACATGAGCGCTGAGTACAAAAGCTTTGTTACACTATCATTTTGGTCTTGGTGGTAGGCTTTGAGTTGTTCCATGTTCTTTTAGTTAGTCTGCTGAAGGTGGTGGCAGCCTTTCTGATGCAAACAAAGTTCTTCATCCAGTGCGAGGTTGGTGGTCACTGTAAAACCTAAGTAGCTGAACTTTTGGACTACTGCTAGCTGGTTCTCATTAAGGGAGACTGGTGGATCTTGCGGAACTCTCTGTCCTAGTACAACGGTTTTCTTTATGCTGAAAGTGAGAGCAAGTGCCTGAAAAGCTCTTGAAAGGCAATCCATGAGTTCTTGTAGTAGGTCTTCATCATGGGCTATAATGGCAGGATCATCAGCAGATAGAAGCTCCCTGATAAGAACCTTTCTAACTTTAGTCTTTGCCTTGAGCCACAACAGGTTGAAGTTTCCCATCTGATCTTGTGTGAAAGTACACTCCACCTTCCATATCTTTAAACACGTAGTTCAGGAGTACCAAGAAGAAGATTTCAGAGTGTAGGGGCAAGAACACATTCTTGTTTCACTCTGCTTTTCATCTCGAAGCTCTCCAAAGTGCACCCGTCAAACTGAACAGTTGCTTTCATGTTGTCTTGGAAGGAGCATTTCCAGCTTAACAGGATTGGTGAGCATGCTATCTTTTCTAGGACTGCAAATAGGCCTGCTCTGCTGACGGTGTCAAATGCTTTGCTTAGATCCATAAAGACAATGTACAATGGTTGATTTTGCTCTCTGCATTTTTCTTGAAGTTGATGCAGGGAAAATATCACCACATGTATTACCAAGATTTAATATCTATATAATCAACATTTTCTAAAGCCTCGCGCATTACCTTGACAACTACCTCAATAGGCAGGGTACATATGTACCTTTTATAAACTAATTAATAATACATTATGTAGAGAGAACAAACTTTGTAAACCCAGCTTCACTTCATCAGATGCTGCCAAAGGACAGTATTGGGCAAAGTAAAAAGTGGAGTGAATGATTAGAATACAATAGGTAGGAAAGCAGGAGGCGGGGGGGGAGTTTGACAGAGTGTGCTGTGAGAGGCATCACAAAAGATAATCCAGGCAATGAGATAAGATTCCATAGTCTCTGTTTAAACCATACTTAATACAGTCCAATTTGTAGATTATATCTTGTTCCACGACTTCCAACTACCTGAATAGTCGATCTGTCCACACCAAATTGGTTATTTAATGATTAACAGCAGTTGGAATTACTGAGCATCCAGCTTGTGATGGCCACGTTTCTGAAATGAGGGGGCCTTCATGATAGCATGCAGCTGTAGCAGCTTTGGGGTATAACCTGTGCTGGTCTCTAGGAAAATGGACATCATAATAAAATTCTGTAGCCACAACTGGTAATCCCAGGTCTGCAATACAGTTTTTCCACAACTCAACACTTGTTTCCTGTTTCTAGAAACAGATTCACTCCCTGAAGAGGTTGTCCATAAGGACCTGCTCATATTCTCCCTCCTCCTCTTTTTCATATTTCATCTGCCAAAGTTACCTGGCATAATGGCAAGTGGCTTCCAAAGCAAAGCCATCTGTTACTGGGTTCTTATACATATGTTCACCAGCTTCTCTACATTAGTGATCATCAACATTGTGTCATGAAGCACTGTTTCCTTTATGCTGGCTGCCAGAGACAAGAATTATGGCATATAGCAAGGAATCATGGAAAATATATATAAGTTGGTTCCCAAGTCTCAAAATTCTAATGGTTTCCATTTGGCTTCCACTGTAAATTTCACAGTGCACTGAAGAAGTCCAAGAAGTCATATGCTCAGCACTGGAACAAAGTTCCATGGTGTACCTGCTTACAATGCTGTATATTTATTCCAAAAAAGAGTTTTCAACATATTTGTAAAATTTGTTTGAAGCAGGAAAGAGCTAGACATTATATCTTTCCTGCAACCATTTAATGCATAAAAGTTCCACGCAAAATGACTCTTCCCTTTCCTGGAAACAAGTTCTGTTTTCAATCAGATCTGTTCTTTCCCCTTACTCCTGAAATGTCTTATGCTATTAGATAGTATAGATTGATGTAACTCTATAGTTTCAATGATAGTTATTACCATGCCACCTTGTCTAATTCTGAAGGTCTGCTTGTTTGACAGATCAAGATAAATTTGTAAGTGTAATTTATTGTTCCCCCACAAATTACCAAGGAGTGTTTACTTTGGTTTAACCAGGGAGTCAGTATAGATCAGGGGGTGGCAACTTTTTGGGACAGAGTGCCAAAAACACCTGCAACCTTGACATGTAAGATGTTGGTTTGCCAGGGGCAGATGGTGGGGGAGCCACAAAGGTCCTGATCCTTGTTGTGGCAGTGCAGCCCTGGCCCCTTCAATGCTGTCTGCCAGGGCTCCATAGACTCCTGGTGCAACTGCTTTCAGCCTCCCTGCCACCTGCTGCAAGCAGCCTAGACTCCATGGCAGGTAGTAGCGGCCTGCTCGGAGCCTGAACCAGCTGTGGCAGGCAGCCAGGAAGCTGCAATCAGCTTCATCAGGGTCCATGGAGCCCCAGCCTGGCTCATTGCTGGTGGTGGATGCTCATGCACCTTGGGACAGATGGCAGGAAAGGGGCTGGGACTGTGCTGACACAACAAGGATCAGGTTTCTTATGCCTCCCCTGACATCTGCCCCCAGGTGCACATGCAAAGCAAAATGCCCTTGCATGCCACACTCTGGTACGCATGTCAGGGGTTGCTGACCCCTTGTATAGACATTACCATGATATAGCATGAGATGTATCTGACACACACAATTCATATCCAAACCACCTAATTTGGGGCATTGTTACAGATCCAGCATGAGATTTAAAGCCACATTTTTCAGATGGAACCCATTTTTTTTAGCATTGAACTAACCATTCTCTCAGACTTTAAACTGAATATCCAGGTCCAAATTCTGTACTCAAGTCCCTCTCTATATAATATTGTAATGAACTAGCTAGTATATAGTCTGAACCAATCAAGTCACTTTCCTAGGCTCAGGAACACATTCCAAGAATGAGGTTTATAGATGGTCAGCTGCTCTCTGAGGCAGCTGAATGGTATGGAGATAAGATGAGAGAGTCCCAGCACCAAGATAAAGAATTTATCTACCAAGCCAAAAATCACTTGGGATACAGCTATGACATCCCTGAGTGGCATCAGCAACACCACCTCCCACAGGGACAGTGTTGCCCTCCTGGGCCAGAGTGGTGGGGCAGGCTCCCACCCACCCACTCTGGCATAGAGAGCCCTACTCCAGAGACTCCTCCATCGGACGACATTCCTGAGAGTCCCGTGGGGGGGCTGGATGGTGGCCAAGGGAGAATGCTCTACACTGTGCATTGATTGGGAGATGCTGGTAGACAGAGGGGACCCGGGGATAGGAGGTATAGTATATGGGAGCTGCTGACCCATGGTCTAAGGAGCTGGAAAGGTGTCTGGAGGGGCCTGATCCAAAGAGAAGAAATGCAGAAGGGGCAGGGGGATCAGGCTGCCTCTGACCCAGTGCCAGCACTGCCATTGATTCAGTCTATCTTTCAAGGCCCACTTGCTGCCTCCAGTCACTGGCAGTCACAGGTATAGGGAGCAGGATCACAAAGAGAAGGGAAGGGCAGTCTACCATCCCACATAGCCAGGCCACTGCATGGATCCCACTGTGCAGGAGTGGCACAGCTTTTGTGAGGATAGGCAGCCTGCCCCACTACTCTGGTCTGAGTTCTGGAGCGGGCAATGTTCCACAGTTTTTCTTTATTACTCATACGAACAGTTTGGCAGCACCACACTTAATTAAACCTAGGGGCGGCAGTTTTTGCGCACAGCATTTCCCCTGTTGCCCCAAGGTCTTGTGTTTGTTAAACTGAGTCCCTGTGGCTGCCCTTCCCCCCCTCCCCTCCGCAACTTCCTGAACATACAACCTCATACTCATAACTGCCTGGGGCAGCCAGGGTCTTTCCCATCTCTCTCAATGTTAACTGAGAAGAAGGTTCCAAGTTTTGGAGCATCAACATTGCACAGTTTTTATTTAATAAACACACTAAAAGTTTGGCAGCTTCAACATATTTGGTTAAACAAGGCATGTCTCTGCCTCACACTGCTTTCCCCCATACCCCAGTGTGTGCGCTGGAGGCATGGGTGTTTGGTGCCTCGAGTCAGGGGCGGGAGGGGGACCTTGCCCCCCCAACACCAGTCAGTGACCTGGGTGGGGGTCACCCAGCGGCTGATCTCGCTCACCGTAAAACCAGCCACTCCACTTCTGGAATTCCCGTGGCTACTTTTGCTTTTGCTCGTAGCCCCGCTCCTCAGCCAGCCACACAGCAGCAGGCTGTCTGGATCCATGAAGCTACTCACCCATGTGGGCTAGGAGCCCTTCCCAGATGAGTAGGGCTGGAGGGCTTCGAGTGCCCCCACCCTAGCACTGGGCCATGGGTCTTCAGCCCCGCGCTGCTCTGCCTCTGCATCCTGGGCACCGCTGCTTACAACCCAAGCTGCCTGGGCACTGTCCCTCTTCCTCCTTCCCTCACCAGTCTCCCCCTGCCCCCAGCCAGTGGCAATGCATAGGACATGCACATGCACCCCCTGAGAGCATCGGTGCAACCCCTGTCAGGCTGCACTCCCTGTTTAGCCGGGGGGCAGGCGGAAGCACCAGTGCCCCACCCTGTGAGCGGGCTGGGATCATCAATATCAGGTGGGAGGGTGGGGAATGCAGGTATCTGGGACACGCATACACACACATGTACACATGGAACCCAGACGCTCATAACACACACACATGTGCATACACACAGAACTCAGGCATCTGACTTACACACGCACACACTTGATGGACTCGGAGTGTACTGGGTGAGGATGTGCAGGACAGCCAGCTGATGTCTTTTGGTCATGACGAGCTGCTGCCACATCCAGTCCAGTTGGGCAGCCATGATGTCCCCACCAGCCAGTCAGGGGTGGCTGAGTCATTCAGCCCCACCTGGGCGTTGTCAGCACCCTGGGTAGTCTGTGGGGCATGCTGGGAGGTGTGTGAGAGCCTCCCCCACCTGCTGTGCTCGGACCATGCAGGCAGGTTCCAAGTCCCCACCCCCCACAAGGACTAACGTGTATTCTGCTTCCACCTGACCTAATTGGGGGTGCTTAGAGTAAAGCTAGAAAGTTAGAGCGCTTGTGCCATGGGCTTCTTGAATGCCTGTACTTGGCCTGAAAGCTCAGGCTGAAAATGAATTCATCTGGCCAATAGCAAAAACCCAAATTCCTTTGGTTAGCCCACTGAAGATGGACTTGCATCTGCATGATACACTTCCTTGTTTAATAAGCTTAGTGCAGCTTCTAAAATCTTTGTCTCATAATAAAATTGTTCTTTGACTAGCCTGAGTTTTAGGGGAGAATATTCCCTCTGATAAGAAAACCTTTCCATTTAAGCTGTTTGGGTGAAGCTTTTAAAATTACCTTCTCCAAATATCAATCCCAATTCTCTGTGGTATTTGACATGATCTGATCCAAACTATACCTCACTAGAGTCAGATCCTCAAGGAACTTTGACTACTTAATTGGCCCAGTTTTAATTAGAATTAGAATTTCCTTTCCATCTAGTAGGAAATGCACAAGGGCTTTTTGTTGCAGTACTGGAGGAGAGCTAGCTGAATGTTCTTGGGTGTGATGGGGTTCTATTTCAGTCTCTGCTGTCCATAATTTTTGTATACTACTCAGAAATATGGACACAATTTTCTCATTTTTCTGGCAGTGATATACAGACCTATTTGATAAGCTAACCTTGTAAATCTAACTAGGTAATCAGTGTTTTGACATTTAGCCTAGTTGATATAAATCAGTCTTGTCTAATCTAATCTAATCTAAGCATTTATGCCATGTTCATCTTGGGTGCAGATAAACATTGCATAGATTCTAAAAAGTATAAATAGCAGCTTCTCTATTTCTCTCTCTATTCCCCTCTGTCAGTAGGGTTTATCTTTATTTTATTTATTGTGGGAATGCAATTATTGGTTGTTCTAACTTCTCTTGTGGGCAGTTGCTAAAAGTAAAATAACCCTAAAGTACTCCCAGGTCTCACTCTTCTGGCTGATGGTTCCATTTTTTTCCAGAGAAACATAAATAAGGGCCAATCCAGATTAATGTTTTATGTGCCTAAAGGGGACTTAGATGGAATTTAGGCTACAAAGAGCAAAGCTGATCAACTCCACTTGGTAGCTGCAAAACTGCGTAGACACATGAATTAATTTGGTTCTTCTATTTTGACCTGAAATGACTTGGACTACTGCATGTACTCAAACTGACCAGATCAGACACTCGGGTACTGAATTCCTGCTTAAGCCTCTTGAGATCCAAGTCAGTGCTGGGAAGTGACTAAATTCTACCAAAGTCCCCAGCTCCTTTCAAAGAGATAGATTAGGTTAAATAACTGGGCCAAAACCCACAATTCCCCATCCCACCAGGAAAATGCTCAACTTACTTGATAGGGTAGATTTGCATTTTTAGAGACTGACTAAAATGAATATATAGCATAGGCTTTCACGGGCAAGAGCTCACTTCATCAGACTAGTCAGGTCCTTTCCTGCTTATTCTTTTTTCTTTTCCCATTAACTGTGTAATATGGCTGTCCCAGCTTCAGTAGGAGGGCTGATCCAGTCCATAGTCTGGTGCTTAAAGTGATTTCCTGTGAAGTGAAAGATGTGGGTTTGCACTCCCTGTCTGACTGGTCTCCCTGTAGCCTGGTCTCCTACTTTGGCAAGTAATGTAACAACTAAACTATTGGGGGAAAAGGTGGGTAGGCTCTCATTTTCTTCCCACTCTTCCCCCTCAACCATCTTCCTCCATTAGTCGTTCTGATTCAGGTAGCCACCACCATGCTGAGCAATCTGAATTCCTGACATGACAGAGCACCTGTCTTGCAGCCCTGAGTCAGATACCTAAGCTCCATGGAGGAGTGGGAGCTCAGCTGCACTCCTGTTCCTAGTGTTCATATGACAAAGTTATAGGTGTCTCTTAGCTGAGCAACTTGACAGTCTGGATCAGCCCTGAGAGGCAGCCAGGTTTCCCTGTTCCCTGTATAGAAAGCCAAGGCACCTAACACCATTGATTAGGATCTCTTTCCTGGGGCAAGTTGCTTAAATGGGCAATGCCTAAAACAGAGGTGAGCAATTATTTAGGTTGCAGGGTCACTTAGGGAGGTTTGGTGAACTGTTGTGGGCCAGCATCCTCCCCTACTGCACCGGGCTGGGTCAACACCCTCCTCCCCACAACACCACAACAGTTCACCGAAGTGGTCTAGGGCTGCAGGATAGAGCAAGTGGGTGGGGTCTCCACAGAGACCAGCCCAGGACCCCCAGGCAGAGCATAGTTTGTTGGGTGGATGGCATGGGGCTGCAAGCAGGTGGGGAGCAGCGTCCAGGAGTGCGATGAGCAGGGAGGACTGGGGCCAAGAGCACAGGACAGCAGCAACATGGGGCCAGGGCAGAGCCACAATCCATTCCTTACATGGTCCTGCACTGTCACCACCATTCAATCCTAGCCCCAGCCCGCATGTCCCACTCCCCACCTGCCCATGGCCCAATCCCACGTGCCTGGCCAAGTGTGCCCTGCCATTGGCAGTCCTGGACCAGTCTCTGTGGAGACACCACCCACCCACCTGCTCTGTCTGGTGTCCCTGGCAGTGGGGGTGGAATAGATGGGCCAAAGTGCCTGGGCAGCAGAGCTAGGTCCAGCGGTGGTGGTGACACTGGCAGCAACAGCTGGAAGGAGCCACTGCTGCCAGAGCTGCTGGGAAACAGAGTCCAGCCACGACACCACTCCAGTCCCACTGCACGCCCAGGGGTGGCAGGATCAGCCACATGCACCACAGCCTGGACTGCCCCCCCCCACCACCCATGCCTGGGCCCCACAGGGCCAAGGAACCCACTACAGGCCAGATAAGTCCCTTGGTAGACCGCAGGTCATATTTTTCCTATCCCTGGCCTAAATAAATGCACCTTAGATTTAATATTAGTATCTAGCCCTTCATTCCAAATTTGAGAGAGAAAGAGAAAGGCAATCACCATGGCATGCCTGGAATTATTTGATGCTTTGGAGAGGGAACTTGATTTTAACATGTTATTTGAGGGGAACCAAGTACACAGGGGTAACCGGTGTTACTCGGGTCAGTAATAGCTCTCCAAATTAAAAGGAGCTTTCTTGAGATTTCTGTTTCCATTCATGGGGAAAGTGTTTTGTAGTAGTCAAATGAACAGATCACCATAGCCAAGGCATAGTCTAGTAGGGTGGAGAGCAGTTTCCTACCTTACTATCTTGGAATAGGATGGCTTTTCATAGCTATGGTTAGCTAAATATCCCATGGTGGTAAAGGATCCTGAAGAACATCACCATGTGTCCTCAGACAGCTATGCCAGTCTCAACAGAGAATGATGTTCTAGAACTTTGTAGTTTCTGAAGTGCTTCCCTTTTCCCACTAGTGTCAGCTGTGCCTGTCTGATTTCTTCCAAGTGCTATGCTCCCCTAGTATTGAAACTGCTGAGAGACAGAATGTTAGGCATTGTAAAGATGTAGAGGTAAGCAATGTTTTTATATTTCTAGAATCTGAGTCTTTGTTGCTTATGTACATTGCCATTAGTAGCTTCAGATAACTGAAGAATAGGCTGGGAGAGAGAATAGAAATATGTGGCAATTACTGAGTGAGATCTCCTGAGTAGAGGAGTTGGGACCATCTAGTTTTACTACAAATGTTCTTGTCAATGGAAAGACCAGTTCACACTAACACCTATTATGTCTCTAAGCTGGGAAAGCATTACATTTAGGAAGCAGTAGAGAGATCCAATGGGATAAGTGTGGAGCTATAAGCTTGTCACATGACAAGAACAGAATATCCAACAGAGCAACTAAAAACAAGTCTGTTCTGTGTCCCTGCCAGAACTTCAGTTGGGAAGGATCCAAGATATTGATCCAGTTGGGTTTCATTGCAACTTGTCAGCTTTTCAGGGAGCTTGTTCAAAAGTAGGAAGTCAGGTGAACTAGTCATTCTTTCCAGTTCAGTAACTGTGTATGGAAAGCTGGTTAGATCACAAGGCATCATCAGTGTCCTATTCTAATTCTAATCCTTTCCATGGGCCATTCCTTCCATGAAACTCTCACATGTAGGGAAGACATAAAATTGATTGATTTAAAAAATACAGAGTGGTTCATTCCTTTGAATCAGTGAGTCTTTTGTTTCTATAAAATTATTTTATATGGTAATCATTCCAGGTCTAAGACAATACCCATTATTATTATTTGTTAACATTTGCTCCTACTTTTATTTGGGTAGAGCTTAGAGATTCCTACCAAGGCTTAAGGTCCCACTGTAGCAGATACTGGGCAAACATAAAGCTTTTGCAGTCAAACAGACCAAATAAAAATAGAAGAAAATATTGACCCTTTTTTATAGAAGGGGATCTTAGGCATGCAATAATGTGGCATGTTTACAGTTTTTGCACAGATGTTAAGTAAATTAGCACAAAAAACAATTTAAAATCAGTACTTCCCTCTATTTCAGATGGCTTGTATTGATTTTAAAGTGTTTATATCAGTATGATGACAAGCTGAATCAATATTACTAAGGCCATACTGGAATTGCAGCAATTTTTACTGAACTGAAAATCAATCTGCACTCAAGTTCTTATGTTTCTGTCTCTCAGCAAGACTATCTTTGTCTTATACAGAGCATTTAATTTGCTGGTGTTCAACAACTCGTAAATGATTGTTATGACTAATAATTGGAAAAATGTTGCCATACATCAGACTTGTCTTCTGACTGAGGCATTCATTCCAGCTTTTAGCTACCTTAGTATACATCAGAGTAAAGTACTGTTCCTTACTTAAAAAGCAACATGCTTTTCAAGACACAACTTGTTCGTGTCCTGTTCCTTGTCAGGGTGGTATCTTATGTAAAAGATTAAATAAGGATTTACCTCTGCTTCTGTAGAAATAACTAAAAAAATAATACAAAGGACCACTCTGGGGATCTTGATAATCACTTATGAGACACTTCATAATCAATGTCCTTAATATATGTCAGATTTAATGTCATAAGGTACCACTTGTAACAAGCCTTTTCTCTATAATTGGTGTAATTAAAATAAAGCACATCGGAGTTGTGCATAAACCACTCCTTATTGCCAAAGGAAAGACAATTTAGACAAGTACTGACTTTTGGATTAGAAGCAGAATAGATGACTGAAGTTCTCCCTCTTGTTACTTGTATAGCCCTGTCAAAAATGACACATGACAAGTCATTTTTTCCTGGTGAACTTTGAAATTGTGTTTGTTGCTTCAGTGTGTTGTAAGAACCTGAATAGAATAGAATACAGCAGAATAGGATGTGTGTATCAATTAAAAACAGTATACACCAGTGGTTAGGGTACTAATCTGGAATTTGTGACACTTAATTTAAATGTCTTGTCTTGCCACAGACTGTGTGATTTTGATCTAATTGCTAACTGCTTAAATTCCTTAGCTGCAAAAATGGGATACTACCTTATTCAGGAGGGAAGGGGTTGGGAGAGAATGGGAGGATATTCTGGGTGCATCTACATGTACATAGTAATGCGAAGCAATAAACTCCAGAGCTTAATGTTGTGGAGTTTATTGCTCTAGGCATGTTGTTAGCACATACACCCAGGACCACAGCATATTGAGCTGGGTCAGAGCAACTGTGGCTGGCAGGGAGCCCAAGGGGGTCAACCTGCCAGCCCAGGGCTGCTCCACTTGGTTCAACATGCTGTGGAGGGGCTGGCCGGGGCACAGGTGTGCTTCAGCATAGAGCTAGCCAGCAGGCAGCCCCGACACCAAAGCAACTTCATGCTGCAGCCAGCTGGGGCAGCATCTACATGTGCGCTCTTGTGAAGTAAAAAACTCTGCAGCAGGCTAGTACTTGTATTTGCAAGTACTATCCTGCTGCAGAATAAATTAGTTTACTCCAGCCTAATAGGGGAGAACATAAAGATGTGTGACATTTACTGCTCAGCTAATTAGTTGATTGTGCAGTAAATGTCTTGTAGATGTGCCCTCTGAGGTGTTCAGATATTCAGTAATTGGATGCTTAGGACAGATAAATGATGCAAAATTTGACAATCAGAAATCTTTCTTGGAGCAGTTTCTTTCAGCCTGGGTTTTTTTTTTTATCTCCATCAAACTGCAAGTTCCAATTATTATTTTATTGATTTGGGGCTGAAAACATTGAATATCCTTTTCCCTGAAGTGTGTGCATGAGTTACAAAGGTGCATGCTTCATGTGAAATTCCAAAGCCACTAAAGTCAATGATTACACTCCCATGAACTCATTAATTACATAGAATTTTACCAAGATATTGCAGCAATATGTTCCCTATGACTATTGGAGGGAATGAAGCAGCTACAGAAAAGTTTAGAATATTAGGTGAGTGAGCATACATATGCTATGGGTGAGATTTGGTCCTTCCGTGGCAGAGGATCAAGGCAACTAGAAAGGATTATTAGTTCTATTCTTTATTTCTGAACACCTCCCTCTTCATTCATTTTTGGTCTGCTCATTTGGCACTAGTGATGACTTAATGGATATGAGAGAGTCTAAGAATTATGATAAGAAAAATATTAAATCAGAAATGGAAAAAAAAATAAAGAATGGAAGAAAATGAGAACAAATAGGCACTAAAAGATGATAAAAATATAACAACTTAAAATAAAAGGGTGGATACAATGAAACAAAACAATCCAGTGATCAACAGAACAAATATGATTAAAATCTATTTATAGAACAAATCGGTTAATAGTTACTAATTGGTGTGCAGAGAGAGAAACTATTATACTTTTAAACCTAACTGTGCCATTGTGTTCTTACTCAAGCAATACCAAAGGGGAATTTATTGTATGATGCATAGGTCCAAGGCTTTGTGAAGCTGTGCCAGTGATGAAAAAAGTAGGTTTTGTGGCAAGTAAACAGAGAAGATTTCTAAAACATGGGAACAATGTCCTGGAGTTAGAAAGAGCAGGAAGAAAAGGTGAATGGGTGAAAGTGAGAGGCGTACAAAGGCAAGTAGAATAGGAAATGAGAATGATAACATCTATTTACTTCTACTTGCACAGGATTCAGAATGACCTTGATAAACTTGAGAAATCATTCAAAATCAATCAAAGAAAATGTAATAAAGATAAATACAAAGTGCTGCACTTAGGACAGGACCATCACAGGCACAAGTACAGACTAGGGAATGACTAGATGGCTGAAGTACTGCAGGAAAGGACTTAGGGGCAA
This sequence comes from Alligator sinensis, assembly GCF_000455745.1. NCBI lineage: Eukaryota > Metazoa > Chordata > Crocodylia > Alligatoridae > Alligator > Alligator sinensis. The sequence continues at coordinate 269,320 of NW_005841945.1, read as the reverse complement.
CAATGGACCATAAGTTGAATATAAGCCAACCATGTGCTCTTGTTGCTTAAACAGAAAAAGGCCAACAATATACTGGGCTGTATTAAAAGGAGGCTGCATTTTTTATAGCCTTTCTTCATCAGTCATGTTTCCCAGGCCTCTAATCATTTTTGTTGCTGTCTATTGGACTCTTTTCTAACTCTTTCCTGAATTTCTCACTATGGGATAGTTTAGTCAGGGATGATCCTTCCTGGAGCAGGGATTTGGACTAGATGACCTTCTGAGGTCTTTTCCAGTCCTACTTTTCTGTGGTTTGTGAGTGGATTATGAAGGCCTAACTACATAATGGATCAGATCTGACCTCCAGCTCCACCCCCTTAGATTGTTTTTTGCCCAATCACTTCATCATCTGTGCAAGGGCTCCTCTCTTGAGGGAGAATACATAGAGGGCTTAGAGCTGTGATGAATACCTGCATTGCAGTAGGTCATGATTCAAAAAGGGAAAGAAATTGTAAACGTGACTCAATCTATGTAAAAATGTGAAAAGCCAAAACCAAACAGTTTTGCCTCTGGCAGGCCAAAAGTGTTAGAATTTGCACTATGCAAGTGCTTTGAAATTAATCTGGCTTTAGATTCTCACAACTATTTCACATTTGTCCAATTTGTCTAATACAGGGTCAGAAAAGTCTCCAACAACCTATTAGCAACCTATTAGCTGCACCTGAAGCAGAAACTGTATTTGACAGGTCTTACCAATACTTAGTAACATTTATTTGGTTAAACTATATTGTTTCAGTATTCTTTCCTCTAATATATGGGGACATAGATTAAAAAAGAAAACAACTGGGGTTCTGTTACAGTGTTGTTGATGCATAATTATTGTTAGTCTTATGATAGATGTTGTTTTTTCTTAAAGCCCAAGTTTCAGAATAATGTGATTATGAGCATCTCAGGTTTACTTTAAATGATGTAAGTTGCTAGCTTTCATAGTTGTGAACAAATGTGACTATGTAGACTCACGAGTCAAAAGGCAAATAGACTGATTTCTTTTCTTTTTACTATTCATTTTTTAAAACAGCCACCCAGTTTGTTGGGGCATGAGTTATATTTTTTTTAATTTAAGTCTTGGACTCTTTAAAGACAGGTTCTTTCCAGGCTGAAAGCCAATTGTATCCTGTGACTGTAAATTGTTGCATTGAGCTTATCTTCAGGAATAAAAGCTAAAAGTAAATGTACTGATTTAATACAGATACAGTCTGTAGTGTACTGGCTTAACTTAAAGTCAACTTAACTACTGTTTAATTGGGAAAGATTTTGCTATAATTATTTTATTGTGCATCACTAATCTGTTTCTAATTGATGTGCCATTTTATTATTTGAAAACATCAGGTAATATTGTGTGTTATAGTATACACTAATGTTAGGGTGTTGTATAGCACCCTTAATCTTTCTAACACCCAGGTTCTCAAAGGTATTTAGGTGCCTAACTAGGAGTTACATGTCTAGGTCCTTTCCTAGGTATCTGTATGGCTATGTCTCTAGTGGATTTAATTATTTTTTCTTTCTTCTCTGCTGAAGGGTGCTTTGCTTGGAATATGGGGGACAGATCAAGGCCCCTATGGTGAAGGAGGGAGTAGGTCTGGGGTTGGAGTTGGGGCAGGGGTAGACACTGCCCAGCCGGGGCGAAGCACGGGGCAGAGCTGTGGCTTTTCTGGGGGGACATGGGGAGTGGGGGGAGCAGCTCCCGCCACTGTGCACACCCCGGGAACGCATGGGGGTGGGGCGTGTGCACCCTGGATTTGTGTGCAGGGCAAGGGCGGGCTGCTGCTGCAGGCTGGGGCCGGAACTGCACTGAGCTCTTCCCAGCAGTGACAGTACTGGGAGCAGGGCTATGGGAGGGGGTGGGGGGAATTGCAGCCACCCCAAAATTCTTCGTAGGCCCCCCTCCCAGCACCACTACTGCCTGTGCCGAGCACAGCTCGACCCAACCCCCTCACCAGGAAGAGCTCAGAGCAGCCCCAGCCCCAACCAACAGGGGCAGCCTGCCCTTGCCCCATGCATAGATCTGGTTCATATGCCCCCATGCTGTACCAGGATACACATAGCAGCAGGAGCTGCACCCCCAGACAAGATGCTCATGGCTCTGTCCACTGCCCTGCCCTAACCCCAGCCCCAGCCCCACTCCCTCCCTCACTGCAGAGTCCTTAATCTACCCCCCCAGACCCCTTTCTTCCCCTCCCCCCTCCCCCAAAACAGACTTACCAGCCAGATGCCGCTCTCCATGCTGCTGGGCTGCGTTCCTGGCTGCCTGCATGCTGCACTGCAGCTGCACACATGCATGGGCATTTATTGGTGACATTATTGGCCACAAGAGCCAAAAAAAGCCGATTGCTGAAACTGTCAAATTTCCTTATATCAGTGCCAATCCAATATGGGGCCCACGTATCGGTGCACCTCTAGTTACAAGTGGTCAAGGTTTTGATTCTATGAGCTGTTCCATGTGGGTTGGCTTGCTCTGTGTCCACACGGAGTCCCACTTAAGATAAAAAGGCTCTATTTGAATGTAGGTCCTTTTGCAGGATGGAGGGTACAAATTAGCTCTAATGGGGCACGTCTACACAATACATTGCATAGATGTTAGGGTCAGAAGGGACTTCAATGTATCATCGAGTTCGACCCCCTGCCCGTGGCAGGAAGAAGTGCTGGGCGAGGGGCAGATGATTTATGCCCAATAGACTAATTAGCTGCACATTAAATATCTCCACATCTACATGTGTGCCCCTATTTGGCTGGAGTAAACTGCTTTTTAATACAGTAATAGTATCTATAAGTACTATCCTGCTGCAATGTAAAAAGAAAACTGCACAGCAACGCATGTGTAGACACTACCTTGGCTGGCTGGCTGCCGGCCTGCCAGCTAACTCTGCACTGAAGCATTCTTATGTCCCAGCAAACCCCTCTGCTGCACAAGGATGGAGCTTCCACCACCTCTCTGGGTAATCTGTTCCAGTGTTTTACTACCCTCCTAGTGAGAAAATTTTTCCTATTATCTAACCTAAACTTCCCTTGCTGCAACTTGAGACCATTGCTCCTTGTTCTGTCATCTGCCATGACTGAGAACAGCCCAGCTCCAACCTCTTTTAAATCCTGCTTCAGGTAGTTGAAGACTGTTATTAAATCCCCTCTCAGTCTTCCCTTCTCTAGATTAAATAAGCCCAATTTCATCAGCCTCTTCTCATAAAGTCATGTCCCCCCAGCTCCCTAACCATTTTTGTTACCCTCCACTGGGCTCTCTCCGATTTGTCCACATCCTTTCTGTAGTGGTGGGCCTGAAACTGGACACAGCACTCCAGATGTGGCCTCACCAGTGCAGAATATAGGGGAATAATCACTTCATTGAACTGCTGGCAACACAGCTATCAATGTACCCCAGTATGCCACTAGCCTTCTTGGCAACAAGGGCACACTGCTGGCTCCTTTCAGCATATTGCCTGCTGTAACCCCCAGGTCCTTTTCTGCAGAGCTGCTACCCAGCCAGTCAGCCCCCAGCCTGTACTGGTGCATGGGATTGTTCTGTCCTAAGTGTAGGACTGTGCACTTGTCCTTGTTGAACCTCATGAGATTTCTTTTGGCCCAATCCTCCAATTTGTCTAGGCCACTCTGAATCCTAGCCCTACCCTCCAGTGTATCTACTACACCCTGCAGCTTAGTGTCATCTGCAGACTTGCTGAGGATGCACTCTATGCCATCTTCCAGGTCACTGATAAAGACATTGAACAAACCCAGTACCAGGACTGACACCTGGGGCCCCCCACTTGATACTGGCTGCCAACTAAACATTGAGCCATTGATTATTTCCCTCTAAGCCTGATGCTCCAGCCAGTTTTCTATCCACCTTCCAGTCCATTCATCCATCCCATACTTCCTTAGCTTGTCCGTGAGAATGTTGTGGGAAACCATATCAAAAGCCTTAGTAAAATCAAGGTACACCACATCCAATGATCTCCCCGCATCTGCAGAGCCAGTCACCTTGTCATAGAAGGCAATCAGGTTGGTCAGTCACGACTCGCCCTTGGTGAATCCATGCTGGCTTTTCCTAATCACTTTCTTCTCCAGTTGCTTAGCAATGGATTCCTTGAGGATCTGCTCCATGATGTTTCCAGGGACTGAGGTGAGGCTGACTGGTTTGTAGTTCCCTTGATCCTCCTTTATCCCTTTTTTAAATATGGGCACTATGTTTGCCCTTTTCCAGTCCTCCAGAACCTCTCCTGATTGCCATGACTGTTCAGATATGATGGGCAGGGGCTTTGCAATCTCATCAGCCAACTTCCTCAGCACACTCAGGTGCAACCCATCCAGCCCCATGGACTCATGTGTCCAGCTTTTCTAAATAGTCCCTAACCTGTTCTTTTGCCACTCTTGGCTGCTTGCCTCCTACCCAAACTGTGCTACCTGGTGCAGTAGTCTGGAAGCTGACCTTGCCTGTGAAGACTAAGGTGAAAGTGGCATTGAGCACTTCAGCCTTTTCTGCATCTTCTGTCACAATGTTGCCCCCCCATTCATTGATCCTTCCCCCGATCCTCCTCTTGCTACTGACATACGTGTAGAAACCCTTCTTGTTACCCTTTATATCCCTTGGTAGCTGCAACTCCAATTGCACTTTGGCCTTCCTGATTTCATCCCTGCATGTCTGAGCAATGCTCTTATACTCTATTTGGTTATGTGCTAGTTATTCCTACCAGTCGTTCTCTATACCTGTTCTAGTTTGAGAACATGTTTCTAAAACTCACTTCTCAGTGATCAGAATCAAATGCAGAATTCTTAACAATTCATATAGTGAATTCTGTCCACATACACACACATATGAGAGGTGTGGTACAGTGCCCTGAACACTGGCCTGGCAGCAAGTAACTTTCCAGTTCTAGGCATGGCTTTGACAATAACTTCTTTTGTACCCTGGAATGAGTCACTTCTTTGAGCTAGTCTCTGACTACGAAGTAGGGAGGAGAATACTGCCTGAGAGGAGAATCGTGTCAAATAAGTAATGTGTACACAGTGCTTCCAAGACAAAAAGTGCTGAAGTAGGTATTAGCAGGGTCTCTATTGCTATATTAGGTGTGCTCACCTGGAGCTGTGCTGTTGGCCCTGTGGGGTCATATGCCTGCAGTCTGATTGGGAAAGGGAAGCACAGAGCTGGAGCCAGCACTGGGGAACCTTGGCAGCTCAAAATCCTCCCCAGGCCAAATGGTGTCCCCACAGCTGACCCCATTACAGGGCAAAACCCTGGCACAAAATACTTTTTGCCCCTACTCCTGCTGCAAGTCACATAGCTGAGGATTGTGCCCCAAAATGTTACTGTCCCTCTATCCCCATTGTGGTGTATTTTCCCATGAGCCGCCAGTGATTTGTTTTCTCCTGCTGGGGTGGTTTTTAGCATGTTTTAAATGGAGATATGCTTGTGGATGGCCACACGCTGATAGGAATCGGTGCAATTTTGACCAGTTGGGGCTCTTTCATTTGTTTTAGTCTTTGTTTTTTTTGGTGGGGTGGAGGGCAAAATCCCAGGACAGTTCGGTAGCCAGGGGTCCCCTAGGGCAGCGCTCAGACTGGCAGCAACCCTCAGAAAATGCCCGGGTGCCAGGGCCCCAGCCCTGGTGCTACGGACCCTGCTCTTCCTTTCCCCTTGATTTTTCGCCTGTGGGAAAAGAGGAGGGCCATGCTTCCCTTGCAGAGCCTTCAGGAAGCCCACAGCAGGGCGGGAAGTTTGTATGTCTTCACTCGGAGCTCGTGGTGGAGGTGATAGCTTTTGTTTAGACTAGCTAGATTTTTGCAACCAGAAAAAAACATCTTTCTTTGCAGTCTACTCGTTTTCAAGGCTGCGGAGTGTGGCGGTGAAAGCCCCGAGGGGGGTGAGGCTGAAGTTGGTTCCTTATTCCCGGCTGCTGGTTCACATCCAGCCTTTGCCCAGCGAGCCGCACCAGGCAGAGGCGCATCCGGGGCCCCACTCCAGCCTCCTC
>NW_005841945.1:263022-263286 GCF_000455745.1 Alligator sinensis | reverse complement strand
GGGGGGGCCGGGGGGCGCCGCCCGGCGGCGGCCTTGTGCAGCGCCCCGAGCCTGCATTTTTGGGGGGGGGTAGGAAGAGAAATCACCCGCTCGCTTCATCTTCGCAGGGTTGCACCCCCCTCAGGGAATCGCTGCATGCAGGGCTCAGGTTACACTTGGACTCTTGGGGGTCTGCAAAAAAAAAGACTGAGCTGCCCATCGCGATGGCCTAATAAAATCGAAGAACCCCCCCCCCCCCCCCAAGTTATCACAAAAATCCTCACG
>NW_005841945.1:250031-262926 GCF_000455745.1 Alligator sinensis | reverse complement strand
TGGGAGGCTCCAGGCTCTTTGCCTTCCTCCTTGTCAGGCTTAGAGGTGAGCAGGTGGCTGCAGGAGCAGGGAAGCTTCAACTCGCTCCTGCTGCAGGATGGGGTTGATGCCATATGGCTTTGTGTTCCCGCAGCTTTGGCGCCTGCCGGGCCGGGGTGTGGAAGCCAAACCCGCTGACTCCTCGTGCGCTTGCGGAGGTGTCGCATCTAGAGTAAATACCCCATAGGGCCCACAGCTCCTGAAAGCGGATGCTACACATCTCTGATTTAGTGGGTCTGTAAAGGGGAAGTCTCCCCTGCATAGCTCAGGTTGGATATTAGGAAGAACTTTTTTGCTAGGGGGGTGGTGAAGCTCTGGAACAAGTCACCTGGAGAGGTGGTGGCATCTCCATCCTTGGAGGTTTCGAAGACCCAGCAAGGCAAAGCTTTGGCTGGGGTGATATACTTGGGGACGGTCCTGCTTTGAGCAGGGAGTTGGATGAGATGACCTCCTGATGTCCCTTCCAACTGTAACTTTCTGGTTCTGTGACTCTTTCTAGTTACAACCAAGTACAGCCACTGCAAAGAGGGGAACCAGCTATTTAGCACATGAGCATTGGCACGTTTGTAGTGGTTGGAAGGAGCCTGTTCCCCTGGAGCACAGGCACCAGTTCCTTGAGCTGGAATAAACCTTTGGTTGTCTTATTAGCACGGCAGGCCTATAACATGCAGTTGAGCCGTGCTGGTTCCATCCAACTGGAGGCTGACTTGCACAAATTGAGTTTAGGACTAGGTTGTGAAACCCTTGCTGAAGGTGGAGAGAGTTTCTGCAGTTAAGGCTACTGAGTACTTCCCAGCATGAATTAAGGTTTCATAATTTAGCCCTGAGCCATTTCATTGCACTGCACTCCTACTTGAGACAGTACTGGGGCACTGGGTTGTACCTGTTCTTCATTCATGAGAAATTCTTTAAGTATTCTAGATGGCTTAAGCAGCTCAGCAAATCTGTTTTTTATAGGGACCTTCTTTGGTCTCCTTCCATCTTAAAAAAAGGCTCTAGGTTATGAGATGCAGACGTTTTACTGCAGAATCGAAGCGGGGGGTGGATAAGGAGCTGTGTGTGGTTCACTGTATTTTAGCATACCAAATGACTTTCCCTTATTTGCAGTTACTGTACTTGTTTCGTAACTGTATCTTTTCGTGGATTTTTTAATTTATTTTAACTGCCTTTTTTTCCCCACGTGAGGGGGAAGGGGTAGAAGGAGGAACCAACACTCATTTAAATTTTGTTTTAGGAGGAGCAAAAGTTTCACTTAAGCTTGCATATTGGTGTTTAGCATGTGTCCTGAAGCATGAGATGTGGTTCACTTTTTCCACTGTCATTAAGTTTGTGATGGCCTATAATTTCAGCGAGCTTAATTTAGAGGGAACAGAAAGGCTTCTCTTCCTTATGGGGGTGAAATCCATGATAGGTTAAAATCTTGTATATATATGGGACTTGTTGGTTACTGGAGAGGGCGATTCTGTTAGTTGCTGGTTCTCACTATTAGTAATAAGCAAGTCCCATAAGGATCATATCTCCACTTTTGTAGATGCTTTCCCTGCTGTATGTATGAGAGGGTGGAGAAAGAAACTTTAGAACTAGGCACAACTTGTACTTCTGGATTTATGCTTGATCAGACTTTGAAGAGGGAGGAGGAGTAACTAAGCCAAGTTCTGTCTTCGTAGAGTTCAAGATTGGCCCTTTTTGTGGCATCTGGTGTATATGTGCCAGCAATTCAGGATGCCTTAGTACTGAAACAAGTATAAGTAATAATAAGTATCAGCTAAGTATTGTTAGCTTAAAATTCTAATTTAGGGCTGTTGGCCTGTGGGATGCATGAGCCCTGAGAGAGTTAAGCTGTGGCTCCCAGGCCCCTGCCTGGCATTCACTGCTCCTGTCACTGGTTATAAAGCAGCCAGAGTATCCTGCTGCTGTCTACCTCTGCCCTCTGGCTTGTGCGTTCTGTGTCTGCCCCAGGGAGCAGTGCAATGTGGCAGGGCTTGTGTGGGATGCTCAGGGTGAGGGCGTGGGTGTGCAGTGCACTGGTGGGGTGGGGGTCACCCACATGGGTACACACTGCAGTGGTGGGGGGGGGGCACCCATGTGGGGTCATTGCAACAGGGGGGAGAGCAAGCATGTGGTGGTGTGACCAGGTGGGGGTATGCAGCCCAGGCCTGTTGCCCCCGCTGATGTGGTCCCTGACTGCTTAGGTGTTGAACAGCTGTGTCCTAATTTAAAAATATTATTTTACCAGTCTCATTTACTATGGTAGTCTCATTTTAAATGTAGTACTGGTATGAAAACAGTGGATGTTTTGACCCTTGTGCCTGGTTTGCTTTACAAAGTTTTACTAGTGTGGCTATGTTGGCTATGGAATATGTAAGATCACACCCTCTAGGTGACATAGCTATGCCAACAAAACACCTAACATGGGTGTAGCTGTCAGTAGTAAACAGCTTTTGTTGCCTTGGCTTATGTTGTTGCAGGAGGTGGTGTAACTATGCCAACAGAGACTCTCCTTCTGCTGGCCTAAGTGCCATCTTTGCTAGAGGGCTTTTCTGATAGCTATGGTAGTGCTGCTACAGTGTTACAGTGTCAGGCTATGTTGTGTAGACAAGCCCTTAATGAAGGAATAAGGCTGAACAACCATTCTTTCAGTGTGGTGTGTTGGGAAATTCATTTAATGAAGCCTAGGACTCTTAACAGGTGACTCTAATGCATTGCTAAGACTTCTGAGAGTTTTTACTACTTCCCAGATACTACCATATTCTTTTCATAGGAATGCAATTGCTTGATAAGTAGAGAACCTATAAATCTATTGCTGCCAAAATAAAAACACCAGTGGTGGTGAAAGTGTGGTGAAAAACAACCCTTTCAAGGCTTGGTAATATTTGAAATGCACAGTCTTTTACTTGACTGAAGTTCCACCTTAAATCTGTTATATTAACTATGGAATCTTCCCATGCTTTGGTGTAGTTTTACAGTAATCCATCCTCTAGTGTGCTCCATCTCTCTCCAATATATAAAAATAGAAGGCAGCTACTACCTAAGATGTCATTGTAATGTTTCGTATCTGAGATGAAATGTGAAGCTGTTACCTTTGATGCTGAATAAAAATTAAGTGCAGGATTTGCCTTTTAAAGGTAATCCACCACCTGGGTATGGGGGGGGGGGAGGTTAAAGGGAGTATTTTTCCTTAAACATTACCTTTGTGTTTGTACTTGATAAAAAAACTTTCTCTGCTAGCAGAATTTTTCTTCACCTTCTTCTAATACTTATATAATTATATAATATAAATATAATATATTTAATGTATTATATTAAGTATAATATTGAAAGTAGGTGTGTGATGCACATTAAATTGTAGGTAAACACTACAAGGCGAATGGGAGTGAGAACTTGTTTTCCTCCAAATAACTTTACACTTAAACCTTGTTTTGGCATTGTTTCCAAAATATGCATACTTTTGGAACTGAGTTTTGAGGTAATGTTGATTCGTAGCTGAAACTAAATATATAGGAGCATGTTGCATGCATTTAGTGAGAAAGGAATAAGCCACTCTGTGATACCTTAGTCTTTTAAAACATTTTTTATAGAACATTGTCAATTTGAATTGGCTTCAACATTTAAATGTTATAAGAACCAATTTCAAAAACCTTAAAAAGTACGGAAATATTTCTTATTTAATTCCAAAGAAAATAACTGTTAATTGTCCCCGTGCAGTGTTTGAAAACCAAGCATTGCAATACCAGGATTCGGAATGTAAATCTAATAGCAAAAAAAAAAAGCCTATTTCCATTTTTTTCATGTTTTTTAAACTGATAGCCTCCAATCCCCAGCATACAAATAATGATGTTCGACTTTGAAAAATCTTGTGATTTCTCATTATGTAAAGTCTTGTAGCACAGATAAAGAAAACTATATGTAGAATATAATTGACCATGCCTTTTTGATTTAAGATGTTTGTAATTTATTTTAAATGTTTTTAAGAAAATCAAATTATTTTCCAGAGTCGTTGATCAAGGTCCAGTTCAAGATAATCATCAACCATCATGAGTAACTACACCGTGTCTTTGGTTGGCCCAGCTCCCTGGGGTTTCAGGCTTCAAGGTGGCAAAGACTTCAATATGCCTCTGACTATCTCTAGGGTGAGTAGGTTTGCTCTTAAAGCCTTTATACAGATGTCTGCTACATCACATGGTACTTGAAACTTGCCAAGATGAGTATCACTGTAATGTGATTTACTGACTAAATGAAATGAGGTTCACTGACCGACAAGGTTCTTTGGGTTCTGGATTCCAAGGCTCACTGGTCACTTGTTCTATGAGTGTTCAGTTATTTCTTGGGGGGAAAAGAGGCGAAATGCTTTTGAAAAATAAGCCAAGTTAACTTTGTATAATAGTTGAATCCTCAAGTAGAGTTGCCGTGGAGACCATACATTTATTCTTTGAAGTTTTTCTTTCTTTTCTTGAGAAACATTTTCTTGCAATCTATGTTTCTGTAGATGTCAGAGAAACAGAAGGAAGGTTGTTAGTTTATAGGCAATATAATGCAATTTTCTGTTAAAGGTTGGGGACAGAGATGTAGCTGCATGCCATTGAAGCTGCAGATATCATGGCTTTTTAAACAAAAAGCAGCCCATGCTGCTATGTGGGCAAATCTTAAGCCTTTCAAGTATCTGTTCTTTTTCACAATAAAAAAGGGCAGTTTAATTACAGTAGCCGTAAACAGTGTGCCATTAGCATGCTTGAATGAACTTGCCAGTTTCTCACGGGTATTGTACAGTATAGGTGCTCTTAACTGCTATTCAAATGATTTGAGGAGCTAGTTGCAACAAATGCAATCTTTGTCTGTCAAAACTTGTCAATAGCAATGAAGTGTCTGGCTAGAGTCAACTGCCCTCAAATAGCATTCTCAGTGAATATTTTTCTTTCAACCTGGGCTGAGTTTCAAACTTTACTAGAATGTCTGAAGACTTTGTATTTGGCATGAATTACATTTGTACAGACTTTGCAGCATTAGAAGTCTTCTAGCTAATGGGTGAAGTCATCTTAGTCCTCTGAGCTATTTGCTCCTTCTACATAAAGCAGTTTTTAAATTGCAGTTCTGCTATAAAAGATTACCAGCCCCCAACATGTTCTTTTAGGTTAGTGACAAGAATAATTTATTCTTACACCTGTTAGAGAAGTATCAGTTCTGGGAGAGGGTATTGAATTCTATTTGTATTTATACATCATTTAAAATATTCTTAGCTAATTTGAATTGCAGTTCAAATTTTGATAGTTCATTTAGATGTGGCTCATGTTACTCACCTCACTGTTATACTGGTGAGATCAGGATAGAATTTTGGCCTTGCAGAGATTTATTGTACATGTGCGTTGGTGGGTGGCGCGGAGGGGAGGGCAGGATCTGTAATCCAAAATGGAGTGTTGTGGGAATGCTTGTATACAAATGAACTTTATTGTAATATATATCTGAATCAGAAAGTGGAAAACTTTGTTTTTTATTTTTTCAACTCAACTCTGCTTGCTAAGGGTTAGAATAGTGGTTCGCAACTAGAGTAACCCTTGCCACATCCTTTGAAGGGTGTTGGGAGGTATGAGGAGATAAATTCAGGTTCAGGCTTGTCATATTAGAACACTTTCTTTGGAGCTACTCTTCAAAAAAGAATTGTATTTCTTAGATTCAAGATTTGTATTCAAATGTTCCCTAAATTCTTCAGGAATGTCAGCTGGATCTTTAATATATCCTCCTGTGTGTTCAGACTCTTAAAGGGTTGAGATTTTTTTAAATCAGCCCTTAATCCAGGTTATAATTTAATGGTTGTACTTTTACATCTGCAAGAAATTGTCTATAGTAAAATATGGCTGGCTGTTCTCATGACAAACAGGGTGCAAAATTAGAGGTTGTCAAGACATGTGGCATAGACATTCTTGTTTGGGACCTCTTACTTGCTATGCATCACTATGTACTTAACCACATATACTTTAAATGCTGGAAAACAGACATACTATTTGTAATGGTTTCTAGCATATGCAAGAGCTAGAGTGCAGCCACGGTATGTATGTGGGTAGCTACGTGCCGAGAGTATTGTAGTGAAAGAGTGAACATGAAGACTGTGTGTTATAATATTAAGGCTGTATAATAGACTTATCCTTGATTAATGTACCTAAAGATTAGGCATGGTAAATGTGTTTTTTGTATTGGTACAAGGGAAAAGAATTGGCTTAAGCTAGGGCTGTTCATGTGCAGAAGGAGTTAATGTGTACCCTGCCAATTTCTGCCTGGCTGCCACTTGCTGCACTGCTCCTGCAGTTGCTGTGGCTAGGGGTTTCTGGGACAAGGGCACAGCTGGAGGCAGCCTGCTGCTCACCCAGGGGTAATGGGCAGAGGGATTTCATACTGCTGGTACAGTGTATCTGGGGTTCATGGCAGGGATCCTAGGGAGCTCAAGCAATGTGTGGCCAGGTGGTGGCCAGGGGCCCGTGATCCATGTAGGATGTGGTTCCCGGCTTTTCAGAAGGTGGATAGCCCCAGTTTAGACAATCATGTCTCCAGGTCTCAGTTCTGTGATCTTTAACCACCAAGAAAATGCATTTTACTCTTCCTAGGTTTTTTTTTTCTTTTGGTCTGGAGATGAAATATACTTAGCTCTGATATGCTGATTTCCCCCCCACCCCCCCATTTTTTTTTTCTTCTGGTAACTTGAACAGTTTGGTATGTTGTTCCTGATACACTAGAACAGTGTGTACTATGCACTTTCCTTTTCTTCCTGATGAAATCTGAATGCTTTTCATGTATAGGTAGACTGCTGATTTGAAGGGATTTGGACAGGCTGTTTTAAAATAATACGGTAACAAAACAGCAAAGTAGTTTTTGATGTCTTGCTGATGCTTAAGACCTCTTTGGCTTTTGTACATTCATGCATACAATGCTTTCTGGGTGGCGAGAGTAAATCTTGGTCATCGTGTCCAAAGTTAATATCCAGCTGGTATTTAGTTCTGACACCTTGCAGTTAAGTTTAAACAATACTTAGTACAATAACGCTATTCATAAAAGTTTAAATAACCTGTAAAGTTGCATTGTAAAAAGTGTTTATTTGTACATATTAACTCTGAAGCAATCCCAGATGCTTTCCTTGAAAGTTCATTTGGTTTTAATGAAATTATTCATTGATGCTGTCACAAGATGGACCATTGTGAGTTCTTCCGTGGGGATCTTTGCAAAGTTTCATGAATTAAGATACTTCAGGTTAAAAGAAGTGCAAAAGTATGTGTAACATATTTGACACTACTTATATGTTTGTACATCTAATCCTGTAAACCAGGAGCAGTGGTTGAAATAAATGACATCTTATCAGATAATGCAGAAATTTTACTACTTAGAAATGAGTTAATTTTTATAACATGTAGCTTCCTGATTGCATACTGAATTTTGTAATATATAGAATATAAACATTATTATACGTGTTTATGTCTTTAGGACCATAGGGTTTTTTTCTCTAAGCAGTTTTATAGTGCTTCTAGTGATATATCTGGGCTTTAGAGGGCCAATAGACTTTTTTTTTCCCCCTTGAGAGGGAGAAATTTGACTAGCATGCATTAAACAGACTGCTCTGAACCTACAGAGTACTACAAAACAAGAATAAATCTAGGCATGAAAGGATGCAAAGGGAGTAGTCAGGGAGACGGTTGGGAGGAGTGTAGGAAGTGGGAGTAGTTTGTGGGAAAAGATGGCAGAGATATTGGCTGGGCCTCAGAGATATTTTGCATGGGGATCTTTGCAAAGTTTCATGAATTAAGATACTTCAGGTTAAAAGAAGTGCAAAAGTATGTGTAACATATTTGACACTACTTATATGTTTGTACATCTAATCCTGTAAACCAGGAGCAGTGGTTGAAATAAATGACATCTTATCAGATAATGCAGAAATTTTACTACTTAGAAATGAGTTAATTTTTATAACATGTAGCTTCCTGATTGCATACTGAATTTTGTAATATATAGAATATAAACATTATTATACGTGTTTATGTCTTTAGGACCATAGGGTTTTTTTCTCTAAGCAGTTTTATAGTGCTTCTAGTGATATATCTGGGCTTTAGAGGGCCAATAGACTTTTTTTTTCCCCCTTGAGAGGGAGAAATTTGACTAGCATGCATTAAACAGACTGCTCTGAACCTACAGAGTACTACAAAACAAGAATAAATCTAGGCATGAAAGGATGCAAAGGGAGTAGTCAGGGAGACGGTTGGGAGGAGTGTAGGAAGTGGGAGTAGTTTGTGGGAAAAGATGGCAGAGATATTGGCTGGGCCTCAGAGATATTTTGCAAGTGAGAAGTCTTAATTATGGGCCACAGGCTGCAAGGTGTTTATTGTTTTGGCTCTCATCCAGGAAGGTGCTTAAGCACATATGCAACTATATGTATGTGACTAACCACATGGGAGTGTTTGTACAATTAGGGTGCAGGAACCAACAATGGGGTTGAAAAATCAGATAAAGACTGTCTGATCTCGTGTCCATATTTTTCATTGTGGCCATCTTCCTTAATTAAGACTGATATAGGGGCCTGATCCCACTTGTGGTCACCTCCAATAATAGCAGCACTGAGTCAATAGCTAGGAACATAAATCCAATAAATTATCATAACTAGATAATGCTGTAGTAGTACTTCCAATCAGAGGCAAAAGTTAGTCTGCAGTCAAGGAAAGTAGAGATTATTTATTGTATTTACTTGAATCCAAGATGAGTTTTGTGTTTTGTTTTGTTTTTCTTTCTCCCCAAACAACATGGGGGAAGGGGGAAGTTTCGTCTTAAGTTTGAGTACCAGCTCAGGGCAGGCAGTGGCTCAGCTTCTGCCCCAGGCTTTAAGTTCAGAAATGTATTGCTAAGTGCTAATCCTTTCATACTAGGTCTGCACTGTGGTACTCAAATCAAGTTCTTTTTAATTAAAAACAAAATCCATCCCTATTTGTAAAGGATCTACTGTACATGAGCAATTGTGCAATTATTGATGTCTCTGCAGTCCCATTGGCCTTGCGTAATCTGACTGATGCTGTTGTGCACTATTTGGTACTGGCAGTGATCACCAGTATTTGGCTTTTTTCTGCTGAATCCTTTTTTATTGTGGACTCTTGGGAAAGCTCCCCCATACTGTCCCCTACGCACATTTCTCTAAGT
The DNA here is from genome assembly GCF_000455745.1 of Alligator sinensis. Classification (NCBI taxonomy): domain Eukaryota; kingdom Metazoa; phylum Chordata; order Crocodylia; family Alligatoridae; genus Alligator; species Alligator sinensis. The sequence continues at coordinate 253,725 of NW_005841945.1, read as the reverse complement.
GGGAAAGAAACTTCTGTATGGTCCCACTTCTTGAGATATAGTATTCAATTCTGGCAGTTGGTTTATCTTCTACACTTGTCTAAAGTAACTAGGATAAACTCAATAAGTACAAGTGTAACATTAGAGTTGTCAAAACTGCTGTCCTCTGCATGATGAAATGATGACTACTTGGTGTCAGTGATGTATTTGTTATGTTATGATGACCTGAAAGCTGTAACTGTTTGGATCTTATCCTAAATGTAAGTTTGTAATGTTTGTAGCATGCCAGAATAGGGATTGTAAGTGGCTGAAGGTGACAGGGGATTTTTTGGGTATTGCTTAATGGTATTTTTGCTTTTTGGGTATTGCTTATTCCATTAGCTACACTTAATATGAGAAATTGAGGAAACCATTTTTTCTGATTTTAAATTGAATCATAAGTTACATGACACAGAAGTCTCTTTATGGGTAAAATATTTAAAGTTCAACATTTTGGTTTTTACAAATATTGTTCAATGGAGTTCCTGCAAAAGACACTTTTTTGTGTGGTTTTACTATACTCTGCTGTAATATTTTGTGAAGAGCACTCTATACATGTTATATACAAGATCTGTCAGTCTTAAGTAAGGTTTTCCACCTGCAGCATTGCAGCTTCTTGTACTGCTTGCTTGACCTGAGTCTGGAAATAACCATTTAATAAATAGTCTCCTCTTCTCACTACTTAAAGTTTCTTCCTGCCCTCTCTTCTCCTTTGCACGCCATTATCTCCCTGCCCCAAGAAAAAGCTGCCAGGAGGTGCAAATGAATCTGAGGAATTTGGAACATTTTCATTGTAGTCTTTCCTGGGTGTAGCAAGTTCACTGCGCATGTGTCTGGTGGCCAAGACTAGAGCGCCTGGTGGTGAAGCAGGGTGTAACTGCATGATCACACCCTGGTCCCTACTCATGACAAAATGTACCAAACATGGCTAAATCAGACTAAGGATACCATTGAAGTAATTGGGTAGCATGGTATAAACCCAGATGATGATTACTACTACAGACTACAAAAGACAGAACTTTTATGTGGTCTGTGGTTTAGACTGGGAACTTGGAAGATATGGGTTCAGTTCCCTTGCACTGTTTAAAGCTTACTATTCCCATCATAATAAAATGGTTTTATTAATAACACTCATAGATATGCATCAGAAGTGGAACATTTATTTCCTTGAGCTCTTAAAGTTGATTCACAGATTCCCAGAAGTTTAGGGCTGGAAGGGACCTCGTGTGATCGTCGGGTCCAGCCCCGCTGTGCTGAGCAGGAAAGACTGCCGGGGTCAATAACCCCAGCAACGTGTACATCCAGTCTCCTTTTGAAGATCTCCAGGGTAGGTGCCTGCACCACCTCTGCTGGGAGTCTGGCCATATGAACTGTAAAGAAGTTTTTCCGTATATCCAGTCTGAACCTTCTTCTGGGAGTTTATGACAATTGCTCCTGGTTTCCCCCTGGGGTACTTTGATGAATAGTTGTTTGCCTAGCCCCTGATGCTCACCCCGATATACTTGTAAGCTGCCACCAAATCCCCCCCAGACCCCCCCCCCCCCCCAATCTTCTGTTTTCTAGGATGAACAGTCCTATATTTGTAAGCCTTTCCTTGTATGTGAGAGGCTCCTTGTTAGAAGAAATCATGCTTTATCTTAATCGTGGTATCTCTTTTTCCCTACCTTCCTCTGTGATTGGGATCAACATAATCACTAGTGTAATGCTGGTGTTCCTACTGCAAACCAGATTTTTGTTTGTTTGTTTTGTGCCAAATCATTTGCACCATTTCATTGGAAATATGATTATGACCAGAGATCTGCTGATATTGTCCCATTTGTATTTAAGGTTTTGGCATTGGCATTTTTCTTTTTTAATATTTGAAATAAGCCATGTTTGAAATCATACAACATCTGTGAAAATAATGCTGAAGCATTATGAAGAAAGCAATGTGATGCTTAAATGGATCTGGAGAACTTCAGTTTCCACTGGCCTGAGCCTCATTCTGCTGGTTTTTCTTTTTGTCTGGATTATTTATTTTTGTCAAGCTGCAAGGTCTTCCCATTAAAATAATACCAGGCTTGGCTGGTGTTGGGCATGGGCAAATCAAAGGAAATTTTAAATAGGCTTTCTTACACGCATGTGAAACAAGAGAAAACATCTGGTGGTGTGGCCTTGCAAATCCATTGATGATAGTGCAGCAAACTATATGCTTCCTGCAAGATACTGAGTAATTGATTAAATCCCAAGTGGCAGCTCCTGGCATTGCTTTACTGCCTCAATTTTGGCCCGTGAATTGGCTGATGCCTACAAAATGCTACTCTTAAAATATATTTTGACTATACAGTAGCTTGCTTTTGAGTGTTTTATTACACCTGTATAAAACTTACATGGGGAACTATCTTGGAAGCTCTCTACATTTTTGCTTTTGTAGAGCTATTGTGAAGTTACTAAAGACAAAGAATTGGACAAGTTGTCCTCCCTTGAAAGCTTGCCAAGACAAGGGAGTAGCAGACCACTTGACTTCTCTTTGAATCTGCAAGATATCTGAAATTAGGGATAGGAGATACAGGGAGCATTGTTTCAAGTTGGGAGGTTGGGGAAGTCTTAGCAGTTTTGGAAGATAAACATCTGAGCTAAAAAAGCTCATTTGAATCTCAGACCTTTTGAGCCTTGATAAGATATACTTTCATGTTCCCTAACAATAAGAATATGTTCAGACTAATAGGAAAGTTGTTCTCAAAAATTACAAAACTAAATGACCTATTACCTGCTTGAAAAGTTAAAAAAACAAGAAGTTTGTTTTTGTTCTTAATAGTAGTAACAATAATAACAAAAACCTAAACATTTTGGGGGTTTGCTTCTCTTCCCCCATCTTTATTTCCCCCTTCTGGGGTTTGGGTTTTTTAGCCTTTGGGGTTCATGCTTTCAAACTTTTTACTAGGGCCACACTGATAGAGAATTTTTGAGCCAATACTGATGGCTGATTTTTAACGAGCCATGTCAGTCAATACTGATCCAATTGCTGATATGCAGCCGGGCAGCTTGGAGAGCAGCATCCGGCTCGTAAGTCTGTTGTGGGTGGAAGGAGCAAGGCGGGGTGCAGATCGAGGCCCCGTGGTGAAGGAGGGACTGGGGCAGGTGCTGCACTGCTGGGGCAGAGTGTGGGACAGAGCTACGAGCAGCTTGTCTAGGGGATGGGCAGTTCCCACTGCTACGCACACCCTGGGAGGGCATGGGAGGCATGTGCCCCCAGATCTGCGTGCAAGGTGAGGGTGGGCTGCCACTGCAGGCTGATACTGGGGCGGCACTGAGTTCTTTCCATCAGGGGCTTGGTCAGGCTGTGCTCAGGATGGGAGATGGCAATGCTGGGAGGGGAACTATGGGGGGGGGCTGCAGCCACCCCAAAATTTGCCATAGCCCCCCTCCCAGCACCACCACTGCCCACCCCAAGTACATCCCCAGCCCAACTCCCCTCTGGGAAGAGCCCAGCGGTGCTCCGAGCAGCATCCTGCCCTTGCCCTGTGCGCAGATCCAGGGTCACATGCCCTCCCAGAGTGTGTGCAATGGCAGAGCCACCCCCCCCTCCCTGGATCCCTCAGATGAGCTTTTCGTGGCTCCATTGCACACCTTGCCCCAGCTATGTAGCCCCGACCCCAGCCCCACTCCCTCCCTCGCTGCTGAGGCCTCAATCTGC
>NW_005841945.1:247013-250001 GCF_000455745.1 Alligator sinensis | reverse complement strand
CCCCTGTTTCTTAAATTCTGTGAAGACTAGAAATATTGTTGTATTGTGTCTTTTCATTGTTTATTTTCCAGGTCACCTTTACACAGACAAAAAAGGGGTTATTAGAGCAGGGAATGACTTTCAATCCAGTTTATAACACTTTTTTTGTTTTAACATGCAAAAATAACATGAGCAATATCGCAGGAAATGGCCTGTCTAAAATCTCATTCTCCCTGACTCATGGGTCACTAGTATGGGAGGACTGCGCAAAGGAATAACATACATCTTTGTTCAAAATGTGTCCCTTATCACTGATCCATCCAGACATAATATGAGACCCTTGCACTGGCTGCTGCTTTTGCTCTATCTGGTCTGTGCCTAAAAGGAAGATGCACGTTTATAGAGCTGTCACTCCAGCACCTATTATAAGTACAGTGTTTTCTCTCATTAGGTTTAATTCTGTTTACAAGACAGTTTATTTACACTAGAAAAATTTCAGTGGGAAGTGAACTGGCTGTGGCCAGATTCTTCTGTTGTTTATACTACAAGCCCATATATCCTCTCTGAAGAAAGTACTAAAGGAATATATTTTTCATTGGGTTCTGCCTGAAATATGGGTAGTAATAAAGCTTCCAGCTAGACAGCCAGTTTAATGTGAGTGAATGATCGTAAAGCTGAATGGCTTAAACTTTCGTTTCTGTTGGAGTAATATAAATTGGGTTGAGTGAGTTGCTTTCCAAAGTCCTAAGAGCATTGGGCAGCACTTCAGAGTTTACATAGTTGGATGGAAGCAATTAATATTCTGTCTTACAGAGCTGTTCAGTTTAACTTGAAGATTGAGAGGAAGGGTACAGAAGGAGAGAGAGAGAGAGAGGGCAGTTCTCTTGTACTGCCACAGTTGACTGGCTGACTACTTATATTTCAGAGCTTTCTTCTTTTTAACCATTTTGTGAGGGGGATGCATTTCCCAGACAATTTGCTTTTACTATTAAGAGGCCTACTTGTTCAACAACTCTCTCAGATTTGATAATAGTGTCTGCACTGATAATAGTGTCTGATTGCTCATTCCAGATAAGAATGCTGCTGATTAGAGCAGAGCAAACAAAAATAAAGTGACAATAAATCTTTCATCTAAAATGCACACAAATTTATGGGATATGAATATGTTCTTTCTAGTCAGGAAAGAGAGTGATAATGCTAACTTTTTTTTGCTCAGAGTGACAGCCCACTTGTAGTGGGCTACAATGATTACAAACTAAGTATTCATGTGATTTTCTTGGTGACTATACATTTAAAACAGTGCAACTAATATTCAGAACCAGTAACAGCTGGTCTTGTTGCTTCAGCACTTAGGCTAGGGACAGAAGTTGCACATAAACTGGTTTAAGTAATCAGAAATTGGTTTAAACCAGTAACAGAACTGAAGTTCAGTGCACATAAACCAGTTTCAAAATGGCTGAAACAGATTTAAGATAAACCTGGTTGAATGTAGTATCAGACTTAACTGATTTAGGTCATACTGGCTTATGAAACTTCTGTGCCAGACCCCTTCCTGGTTCAAGTTAAATCACAGCCCCCCAGGATCCTAGCATTTTGCAGTCCTGGGCTGTGCTGTGCTATCTGCTCCAGAGGGCAGGGCTGGCTCTGCCCCTCTGTTCCCTAGCTGGAGTGGTGAGGGCTGGCTCACTGACTCCCCTAGGCAAACCCCTTCTGGGGGCTGGGGCTGGGGAGGGGAGATTAAACTTCCCTTCCCCTGAGTATTAAGCTGTCCTGCCCTGCTTACTTAAGTGCTGGCTGTGACTGCAGACTACAAATCCGAGAGGCACCTGGAAGCAGAAAGAGGAAGCGATGAGCAGTCCTGCAGAGTGCTGTTGCTCTGAGTCTGGACTGTAAATTCCAGAGACCTTGGCGGCAGCTGGAAGAGGAAACGAACCCCCATCCCACGCTGGCTACATGCCAGAGAGCCATGCTCTAGCGCCTGCTGGCCTCCAGCTTGAGCCACTGCAGGCATGTTGCTGCATTTCCTGAATCCAAAGTTAATGTCTGTTTATTTGCTTATTGACTCAATCTTTGCATCTTAGATTAACCTGCAAAGACTGAATCAATTCAACCTCAAGCTTTTTGACTGTCTGTCCTTAGCCTTACAGGCAATAGTACCTAGATACCAAGTGAGCTGGGGCCCAGTTGCTCTAGACCAGTAGTGCTCAACCTTTTGGTCCTACAGGCCAGATGAGAGGCACAGGGCCGGCCAGCGTTGCCAGGTCAGGCCCTGCACTGCCTTCCTGCTGGCCTGAGCACCCAATCTTCCATGCAGGGCCAATCTATCCAGCCCATGGGGCTTCCCATGGGTCTGGTCCCCACCAGAGGAGCAGCAACTAACACTGTCACTACTGCCCACTACCAAATTTTAGGGTCTGTGGGGAGTCCTGTAGGCTGGATGACATTGCTCTGTAAACTGAGGGTAGCCTGCAGGTCAGGTGCTGAGCATTTCTTGCATACCTATAAAGAACATCTCGGTCCAGGCACTGCAGTGCTCACCTAAAGCTATACTCACTTGGAAGTTTGCACAATCTCCCCGAAGCCATTTTGAAAAATATTTATTTGTACTGTTCTTATTTCAAAGTGAAGAAATAGTGAAAAGGGAAAAAATAGCAAACCTTTAGACATTTATGAGAGGTGCAGAAGTAGATTCCTCCCCACACACTCCAAGAGCATAAAAGAGGATCTGCCTTTGAATATTAGGAGCAAAGAATTCAACTTGTTTTCTTGCTCCATACTAGACCCTGGAGGCCTGACAACTTCTGTCAACTTCCCCACCATTTCAAGAAACTATTTTTAGTGGAACTGCCTTTCTCATTATTCATTTTCTGATTGTTATCAAAGGGCATTGTGAGAAGAGACATAGGGTTGAAAGGTTTGTTTGTTAGTTTTTGGTGTGGAGCCAGGAGATAACATTGTTTTTGTTGAGGTTTTTAAGAATAACTCTCATATTATAATATCCAGTTAAGG
>NW_005841945.1:242806-247003 GCF_000455745.1 Alligator sinensis | reverse complement strand
AAAGAGTGACAGAAAACTGTCTCGTTTGTCTGAAATGGTGGGAATATTGAAATGGTGACATTCCCTCTGTCGTTGGAAGCAAAGTGTTTTAATATAGTTTAACATTTGTTTTAAATTCAAGTTCTGTTGTAAGCTAGGAAGCTTGCTTTCAGTTTGCACCTCTGTAGGAAGATATGCATGCCACAAAAATCACCACCATGTTATATATGATATATGACCCTTTGTAGCCAGTTTCACAGGAGAGGTTAAGGGTGGATTGGATGTGAAAATTGAAAAAAAACCCTTCTCACTGGGGTTGGTCCTGAGAAAAGGACCGTGGGACACTGGGTAGGATTATACTGATGTTACTAACTATATTTAGTCTGTGGGTATATATAAAGGATTTAAGCCTTTGGGATCAAGAAAATAAGAGATAAAACTTTGTTGTATTTTTGTTTGGTTGGGTTTTTAATTAAAAAAAAACAAAACAAAAACCCTCTCATGCAGTGTTCACCAAAGCCCCAAACTGAGTGGTAGAATAAAATTATCTCACATCAAGCTCCTTTATCTTGTGTCAAATGTTAATAAAGAAAATACTATATTTTCCATGGTTCCAAAAAAAAAAAAGGTCTGCCAACAAATGCACCCTCATGTTGTCAGCAGGAGTCTGCTCTGTACCCTGCAGCATAATTATAAAAGAAAATAAGTGGGCGGCATGTGGATTCTGCATTAGTTTTAAGATGGAGTTCTTTGTGCATGTTTGCAACTGAGTCAGTAACCAGGGATGTTTTTCTTGTGACGTTTGGGTACATGAGGGGGGAGGTCTTGTGGTATTAGCTTTCAGTACTGTCTGTGATGTTTTGTTGATAGTCTTTTTGTAGCGTGATATAGTGCAGTCTGATTTGTAAACCAGTTATTTTAGAATGACACTGAGAAAGATACCTATGTCCAAAGACAGAGGTTTAACACAAAAATGGGGAAGGGGATAGAGACACAAGAACTATTCAAAATTGAAATTAGGGTGCAGTTTAGAAAGAAAGCATTTGGCATTCTGCATCTGGTTTCTGTGGTGCTAACTGTTAAACCTCAACTCTATGTGAGGCCCAACGACTAGGGAGCGACGGACCAATTGCCCATGGAATCATGAACATGACCACTCATGGGGCAAACACAAGCACACGCTGCGTTTAACAGCTTCATTGAAGTGGAGGCAACTTCAGGCTGGTCCCCACCAAACTGAGGAGCGGCCCAGAACATCATTGCATTCATACATTTATACTTTCCAGTTTACACTCATTAGATTAAACCATGCCCAGTCTCCTCCCATTACACCCATGGCTCCGCCCCTGCATTTACATGGAATTGGCTATGCTTTAGTCCATTACCATGAAAATTTCCATTCTGTGCCTGCATGAGGTCATCAACCCTACAATCTTTGGTCACCTGCGATTAATCATCTTAAAGGCCTACTTTTGCATTTTCCCTCTTGATATACCACTGGTTTCCTCCCCTGTCTGGTTTGAGTTCCACAACTAAACAAACAGTTAAATGATTAGACAAATGATTAACTATTTAAAGCCCTACATTCTACTAAGTAAACAAACATGTCATTTTGCTGATGTTAGTTAGAATAAACATTACACTTCTGCTGACTTTAGCATCTTAAGTCTTATGCCCAGTCAAACCTCTAACTTGGGCATAGGTAAGCAATGTATCAGCTGCAAGACCAAGTCTTTCAGTGTCCAGGCTCACCATAACTCAGAAGGGGAAAAGAGCGAGAAAATGCAAGAGAAAAGAGCAGGAAAATGCAAGAGTTTACCATGCTAACATTAACCAGTTGCAGGTGTGAGTGCTTTTAAGTTATTGACCATTTATGATATTAACTCTTCTTGGCAAAATTGAGCAATCCTGAAGAGTCCTGCTGCTCTGAGTCTGGACTGTAAATCTGGTACTGTATCACACCAGTGCCACTGTATTCCATGGGGTCCCCTAGTCTTTCAACTCCTTGGCCACCTGCTTCTTCAGCCCTGTAAGCCATGCTGCCCTGTGTCTAGGAGCAGAGGTAGGCAATGGAAGCTAGAGAAAGCGGGGAGCTTACGGCATTTATACACATACCTTTTCATTTGGCAACATGCTGGAGAGCCGCTGCTTCTGAGCAGATTTGATTAATCAGGTCTGCTCTGCATGCGAGCTGATGCATGCTGTACTGCGCCGCATGCATTGTATAAGTTGCGAAATGTGCATCAGTGTGAAGAAAATGGTGGTGGTGCATTTTTGAACTAAAACACCTCCAACGTGTTTTAGTTTAAAAGCGCACCACCGCCATTTTGACCACTTTTGGCCACGTATACAACTAAGCGTTGCAGTTTACAGCTTTGGCCGCTTATACAACTGTAAGCGTCGCAGCACCGGGCGCTTTTCAAAGCGCCCAGCACTGCAGCACTTACACATATAAAAATGCCCCTACAGACTCCAGCATCAGCGGCAGAGCAGAGCGGGCAGCAGGGCTTGGACTGGGAGCTGAGGGGCCACATATTGACCTCTGTTTTTGACGGTGAGAGTTGAGATACTTTGTCTGTCGATCAGTCCTGTTCATTATGTATGTGAAGGTCCTGAGCACCATGGTAGTTGAGTTCAACAGTGAAGTTGCTAGAACTTGAGTGTAGGTTAGAGAGGAAGTGTTCCCCAACCCAATGACATAGTTATTTATTTACTTATTATATGAATGAAAAATAAAAATAGATTCAGAGAAGTTGGTAAAACTATAAATTAAAAGGGCTTTTTGCTTTTTTTTCCTTTTCTCTTAGGACTTCTTTCTTTTTCGATGGTGGTCTGAAAAATTGGGCTTTTGAAAGACATTTACTACCTTAAGTACAAAGTCATCTTTGAAATGCTTACTATGGCATGATAAGTTTCAATTTTCTTATAAAGTTATATTTGTAGTACTTTCCTTTAGAGAATGGATATTCTGGGTCCATTTTTACTTTAAAAAATTATGACAAAATGGCTTGAAAGGACTCTATCAAAGTGATCTTTATTATTTCAGGTCTCTGCTATCTGTAGAAAAAAGATGAGAAGACCTGTGGAAGAAGTGGAATTAATTCCTATTTAAACTAGCTGGCAAAGTCTAGGCTGGTAAACCTGTGATGCATCAAACCCTTTTATTTTGTAAAGTAAATAAAATTATTTCCTTCCCCAAAGTTGTATAGCCATGCCATATAGGATTTTTCTTTTGACAGTGCCTAAGGTTGTTGACTAGGAATTATTCAGAAATGAGCTGATCTCCATCTAGTCAAAGCTGCTTTATGGAACTTCATTCAAATTTAGGACTGAGTATATCTATCCCTCAGATGATGGTAATAGTATGTAGAGGAGAGGTTTTCTTGCTTTACATGTTATTTGAATAGAATATTGATGCTTATCATAGTACAGTACTAAGTAATTATTAAATAGCACGAAACTGGTTAGCTAAGAAAACAATAGATGTATCAGAATATTTAACAGTTCCCTAAACTGGCACCTTTAATTTTTTTCTTTTTTGGGGGTGGGTGGGGGGTTGCTGTTCTAATGAGGCCCAGTACCTTAGTTCCTGGATTTTTTTGGTTTTATTTCTTTTGTTTCATCTTACGTTTTCATATTACTTGTGTCTGACCATAGGGCAGTGCTTCCTAACCTTTTCCTCAGCATAACCCCATTTATGACCCTACTTACTCCGTATGACCCCATTTTCTTAACATTGCCCCTCACTCCAAACCTGCAGTCTCTCCCCCACCCAGGTGCCCCTCACTCCCAGCCCTGCTGGTGCCTCTCACTCATGACCTGCAGCCCAGCTGCCCCCCACCCCTCTGTTTGTGGGCAGCATGGCCAGAGTGAAGGCCATGGGCAGGAGGGAGGGGCAGGAAGGGCAAATGCAGGCTGCCGGCTGAAGGCTTGGGGCTCCCCGTCCTGATGCCCTCCTCCTGGGGACCTTTGTAACCCAGCGGGTGGGACCCAGCATGGAAAGTTGGGGTGGTTCAGTGCCACTGCCAGGAGCCCCATGCTGGCTACACCACCGTGAATGGCTCATGTCCCCAGTGACTGGGGGGGCACGGCAGCTGTGGGAGCATGGCAGCGGTAAGTGGGGGAGCTCCCGCAGACACCATCGGTGCTGTCAGTGGCGGGGCTGGTGGGGTGGCAAGCACCGACCAAGGGTCGGCGACCACCCACAGCTGCCACCGG
>NW_005841945.1:242413-242738 GCF_000455745.1 Alligator sinensis | reverse complement strand
GTGGCGCCCACCCGCAGGTGCCGATGACAGTGTGGGTGGCGCCTTTTTGTAGGGGGTGCACAGCCATGCTCGGGGGAGGGGGATGACCATGCACCCATGTGCACCCCCTATGCATCGCCCCTGAACACCACCATGGCAAGGCACACCCAACAGCAGTGGCAGCACAGAGTTGTTTCCCCCACTGCTTCCAGGTGGGCAGGGGGTGCCTTGCTATGGCAGCACGGCTGATGTGGGGCTCCCAGTTATGGCACCAAGCCTGTCTGCCCCACTCTGCCACACAGGAGAGCAGCAGGGCAGGGAGCTCCAAGCCTCATATTTCCCTGTC
>NW_005841945.1:218384-242353 GCF_000455745.1 Alligator sinensis | reverse complement strand
CGCTGGCGCCTGCACCTCCCCCCCCCCCCCCCCCCTGAGCAAGCCGTCTGGGGCTCTATCCTGTTCCCCCAGCTGGGCAGTGCTGCCTACCCTACTCCCTCTCTTTCTCCCTGTGGAGAGAGTCTCAATCTATGCCCCTCCAGACTGGAGGGAGCTGTGGGAGCTGCTCTCCTTGCTGCCTGGTTGCCATGTGCATGTGTGTGCATGTACATGCACATGGCGTCCCCTGCCTGATAGCCCTACTGCTGTTCCTCCCAGCCATAAGCAGCCCCTTGCAGGCTACAACTCTGCCAGCCTGCAAAAGAAACCCACTGTTTCGGACTTTTTCTCCTTTTAAAGGAAAAGATATACATTTTTCAGCAGTGAACAAAAAACCCAAATCCCTGTGTAATCAGTCAACAATGTCAAGTGTCTTTGCAACCCAATTTTTTGTCGTTGTGACCCCAAAGTTGGGAACTGCTTCCACAGGAACCGTTTCAAACTTTACATCTTAGAACCATATGGAAGTGATTTAAGCTCAACAAACCTATATGTTAATGTTCTAAACTAAATACTTTTTAAACATATCCATGGGTGATTTATACAAGTTCTTTGTTCTTTGTCAGCAGTGGAAGAGGGGTTACTTCTTCCCTGTTTTCCACCTATTGCCCTTCTTGGCAGCTGGTCTCAAATATGAGCCAAACCTGCATGCAGCAGTGGCTTATTTAAAGCCCTCTTGAGAGGACACTGGACTGGTAGGTTCAGTTATTTTACTAGCACATGCATTGGATTTAGGCTTATAAGGTGCTGAGTGCTATAGCGTTGGTCTCTCCAACCATGTGCCTCCCGCAATTTTGCCCTGCTACAGAGAGCTTTACCATTGTCAGCACAGCAGCTGGAGCAATGGGAGCAGCTGGAGCCTGGGTTCTACACATTAACCTCTTGTGAGCCCTGGTATAATTAATCTAAGATGAGCTCTGTGCTGTCATAGCTAGCCTGTTTCTGATACCACAGAAATTAAGAATTATCTTGGGACTGTATGTAAACTATGCTACCTTCTATAGAGTAGACAAACCACTGTCTTCAGCTTACCTCTCAATTTATGTATGTAGTGACTAAATATCATTACATTTCTAGTTATCATACCACTGCTACTGACAGTGTAGCAGGAAGACATGTGGCTCAGGGAGCATCCTGGATGAGACAGGTGCTACTGTTTACTTAAGGTACCGAACACTAGTTTTTATTATCTAAACAAGTGCCTGTTCTACACATGTGGTGGACATACTCTGGTATACCTTAATTATTTTTATGCGGTTTGTAATCCTAAATTCTGTAAAGTGGCACAAATGGTATTCAGCAAGGCATTTCCTTTTATGGCATTTTATGGCCTCTCCCCTCTGAAGCCATGGGCAAAATAGCTGAGTCTGAAACTGTGATAGCTGACATTTTTGGCTAAAGCAGTACATGTTTTTGTGAACAGGAGAGGGAATTTCTGCACTTCGGAAGTGATATCTGTGGTCTGGAAATAAAAATGGCCTTTTTTAATCTGTAAAATTTGTAATGCCCATTTCCGTGAACAGCGCACTTCAGATTCTTAAATGATTGTAAAATTTGTTATAGGTTTAAGGTTTCAAATGACTCATTATCTCTTTATGTCAGATAAAATATAATCTCCCCTGTCTGTCTTCCCCCTCCTCCCTCATGCCTGTGGAAACATCTAGACCTGTCTGGGATAATGTTTCTTCATCAGTTTGTGTACGTTTGAACTACAAAACTTAGAGTCTCATGGCTGATTTCAAGTCTGTGTGTCAGGAGTTTGTTTTGATATTTGACCTAACAAGAAAAGGTTGCTGTTAGTGTTCAGGAAATGCCTAGGGTACTTCCATAATTGTGCTGGATGGACTGGAATTAAATAACTACCACTTGCAAAAAATCACAGAAAGCACTAATTGCAATGCTCTACTATAATGAAGGCTTAAGGAAAAGTGTCCTGTCTTGACTTGTTGCTTTGAAAGCTTCCTCTTTTGGATAGGAGCACTTGACGTGTTAGACCTAACTCGTACATGTAACAACTAATTCCCATTTGCAGCTCAGTGGTGGATGTAGCAGGGCATAAAGAGCATACTTACTTGGACTACTTAACAGGTGATGTCACCATGTCTTTGTCGTCCTCCTCCTTCATCCAGTGCCTTCAGTATTTTTATGGGCTTCCTGTTGTCACCCTAACACACTTGCTGTGTACTAAACTCTGAATTTGTTTCATTATAAATCTTAATATTCTATATATTCACTTAACTCTATAATAGTTTGGCTTCAGCTACCCTTTTTTATATTTATAACTTGGGTATTTAACTCTATTCCTGTTATACCTCCCTTGGTCCAATTCCACAACTCTGCTTGTGGTTCCAGCATCTCTTGGTGGATGTCTTTTCATCAGCTTAGCATGTTCATAACTGAACTCTTCATCTTTTCTTCCCTTTTCCTTTCTAACATTTTTCTATCGCTGTTGATAGATCACCCTCCTCTTGATCACTCAGACATAATGGGAATATAATCTGTTACACAGACAAGTCGCATCTAAAATCTGCCACTGCTTCATCTGTAGCACTTTCAAGTTTTGAGCTGTACTCAGAATAGCATGGCATAGAGTTTTAGCAACACTCATTGGCTCCTCATCAGGTTTTCTGATTTTATTAATTTTGTTTTCATATGCTTCCGTGTTAAAGAGCCCTGCAAAACTGTTTATGTAGTGTAACAGCCATATGAACCTTGCTTCCATTTTTTTCATAACTCCCAGTTGTACATTGTTTTAAAGTGGGGAGCACGTCTCACCTGTTACTATGCGTTTCTACAGTGCCTAAAGAAAATGTGGTTCTGTTCTGATTTGACTCTCACTGCTACTGTAATACAAATAAGTAATAATAATCAATTTTATAAATAACAGCCTCTTGCCCCACTCCACCTCCCTCCAGCTGGTCTGGGACCTGTCATATGCAGCATGGCAAGGGCAGTCACTATGAGGAGTGACCCATGGGCCCAGTCTGGCCTGTGGACTAGCTCAGTGCCATACATCAGTGCCAAATGAGCTTGACACCCCTAACTTAAATCAAACAAGAAGGGGGAAGATCGGAGAACAGGTATTAAGGACACAGTCTTTCAAAACAAAAGTATTATCCAGAATTGTGAGGTATTAATTCCTTATCAAATTGAAGCAGAAGATCAACTTTACTTGAATACACAGCACACTACTTATTAGTGAATTTAGAGTAGGGCTTGAGAGAGGAAATATTACTATCAGACTCCAAAAAAGAAATTACAACTAATGTTGGCGAGAGAAGTGACCATCAAATCTGAGTGGTATAATACAAATCTTAAAACATTTTTTTTACTTTAGATGGACAATTTTAAATGCTAAACAAATCAAAATGAATAACTGAATACAGTTTTTTCCAAAACTGATTTCAGTATAAATTTCCATTGGGAGCTTTTGAGTTTTCTGACAAATGACTCATTGCTTTCCTCTTCGTGATTTGTTTCTAATACAGTAGGGCAAGAAGTAAAATCATAAAGGGCCGCAGTTGGTACTGCCTTAATGTAGCCCTCTGGCTAAAATGTCTTGCTATTGAAATGAAATCCACCAGGTGTTTTCACTGTTAACTCTCTCCTGAGAGAGATTCCATTCAAAGTCATGATTCTCTTACTCTACAAAGAGTGGAAGAACAGCAAAAGTGTATATCAGGACAGGACAAAGGGAGATCACAAGTCTACTCTTACACAATGTCCTAACAAAATGAGATACTTGTACAATATATAGTAAAAAGCTCCAGGGGGCAACCAATGAAAACTTAAATTCTGCATGCCGGATGCCATGAGTATATCTTTATTTATAGTGTTGATTTGTTTAAAAGCACTCATCAGTCTACCTCAGTCTCTTCTCCTAATAAGGAAGGAAATAAAATACTCCATTCTTGGTAACAGTCCTTGGACACTTCCTAAATCTCCCTTTTCAGTTCCAGTCCCTACAGAAAGTTCATATGTTCAGAATCAGACCCTCCCAGAGCGTAAAACAATGTAGCTCCATTCATTTATACCAGGAGAATGTCTGGCTCTCTTGTTTTTGCATTCTTTAGGCAGCTTCCTTTCCTTTTTTATGTCCTTGTGATAAAAATCTGACAGGCCATGCCATGAGTGCTTCTGTCACAGCCTCAAACTTTCAACCTTTGCGCTGTCAACCTTTATGCTGTCAATCCCAGCCCCGCTTAGGTAGCTGTAAAATTAAGCAAAAAAAAATGCAGATCGTCATATTGAGCTTTCTTTCATTCCCGGCTCCTGTATTGGGAGATCTTTAGCTCCTGAAGGTGAATGGAAAGGTATGTGCCCCATTTCCCATCCGTCAGGGCTGCCCTCTTTCTGTGTCCTAACCACTGAGCTGCTGCTCCATGTGCTGTGGCAATGCCTGATCCTTCCACTGTCTGCAGACCCAGCTGCTGTTCCTTCAGTTAAGGTGACAGCATATGCCAAAGACATGACAGTTTTTTGTGAACTGAGAGGGCGGCATCTAGTCTCTGATCAAGTGTCAGCAGGCCTACAAGCACCCCTTAGTCCATCTCAACTGAGCCAAAAGTGACATGTTTCTGCTGGGCACCTGGACTAGTGCTCAACCCCCAGATCTGCCTGAAGTCCTGTCCTGGTGCTGTGGTGTGGTTTCAAAGCTGTAGGCATTTTTCTAGACCCACTGGGGGACTTCAACCTTGATTAGGAACTGATGGGTAAATAGGTCTGAAAATTATTGGCAGCATTTTTAATCTCAGTTTAAATGTGTAATTAATTATACAGATGAACTGCTAAATCTCTGAAAAAGTCTCCAAGTTTAACAGTATCTTAATCCACTGGACACTGAAACCACTCACTCACTGACATTCTTATTTAATAGTCAACTTAGTTTAAAGTGACACATTTGTTATTGTACTGTTTACTATAAATTAAAGTAAAATACTTTTTTGTCATAGACTTTTAAAGATATAGAAGTACTTAGTATGTGGCATTTGTTAGAATTTGTCTCTGATGGGAAACGAAGTAGGGCAACAGATCTGATCACTGTCTTTATCTCCTTGTGTCTACAATAAATGAAGTGGCATAGATTTGAATAAACAAACAACAGTTCAAGTGGGATGTTCCTTCCTGTCAGATGCATAGAACTACAGTGCCTTGATACTAATTCAGTCAAATACTGAATTCATCCTCTTTAAACAAAGTACACTTCAGAAGAGATCTTTGACTTGAAATGAAGTTTTAATGCAGTACATAGGGGACTTTTTTCCCCCTAAATGCAGAGGAATTCCTTAATTGTGTTTCAAGATGAGCATATAACTCTTCTCTTTACTCTCCTTCAGAAATCTTCTTCTCATTAGACAGTGTTCCGTAGCATTCTCTTCTAAGCAAGAATAAAAGAGTAAAGTGAGCACTTCTGAAGATGTTACATATCAAAATAGCTGCATTTCATAACAAAACATCTGATTTGCCCCTCTTCCTGACATGCCCTTCCTCCCTCCCACCTTCCCCCAGCCCATTCTATATTTCTAGAACTCATTTAATATGGGAACTGAAATGAATCCTTATTTTAAAAACTAAAATACACTTAGCTAGATTTAACTCCCTTTTAAATAACAAGGGGAAGGTAGAACCATCATAGGAGTTACCTTGTGAGCTCAGGAAATCTTGGGTTAATTTAGTTTATTCTAATAATGTAATGTAATGTTCTGTGGATTCACATGATTCTAATATTCTAACAGTGTAATGTTTTGTAGGTGGACAGATTATTGGCTAATACCGATCAGCATGGCTTCCTTGACTTGATTAGAGCTAGGCTGATTTACAGCAGGTGAGCATCTCACTTAGGGCTTTTTATTTGTCTGAGAGTGTGCATCATGTGTGGGGAATCTGTGGAATTAGGAAATGAGCTTGATAGGGAAACCCTGGCTATATATTGAAATGGCTTTAAATAAAGAACTGATACTGATAGGGTCAGGCTACAAAAGCAGTTATAAAATAGCTACTGAAAATAGGAATTCATATTTTAAAAACAGGAAAGATTAAGCAAGTAGATATAGAGAAATACTAATACAGTATATGCTCGGGGACAAACCTGACAAAAAATTATTTCAGTCAATTGCTATGGTAAGATTTATGGGATTAGGGAATGGATAAACTAGCTGTTTTTTGTCTGCCTCAGATAAAAAAAACCCCAAGAGTACTGTATGTGGTAGGTGTCATACTCCCAACTTTTAAAAAATGAATAAGTCAGAGTAAGGCGTAAAACAGTACTGTAAATATATATGATATTCTAGTTGGCTACTGTGCTAGAATCTTGTTTGACTATGTATGAAGCAAACAATTTTTATTCAAACAGAAATGTATATTAAACTACCTTTTATGCTGTACACTTGGACTGTCTTCTAAAATAACTGATTGTGAAAAAAAAAATGAAACTCATACAGTTCCTATAAACTGAAGTCCAGAACTTAATAACTTACCTTCCTCAGCTTAAATTGGTTGGCTTTCTGTAAATGAAAATATGACAGCTGGCATGATGCCCGGCTCCTTTTTTCTGAATTGCACAGTTTAGCTTTCTGGCAGCTGCAAGTGCATAGAAAGCTGTGAAGTGACATGTCTGTTTCTCATGCCTTTCATGGTCTGTTTTTCATCAGTTAGAAAAATTTTAGTACTTGTGCTTCCACTGGACTGCAACTTATTGTAGCATTTCCTGTACTTTGTTCCTGTGTCAGACTTAGGCTCTACATTTGTTTGTTCTGTTCAGGTGCTGTGTTGACTGTAACCCTTGTGAGGTATTTCTCATTCGAGTTGGACTTTACAAACTAGCTTTATTTTGACTGAGGGCAGACCTTTTCTTCACTACTGCATCAGATGCATTAATCATTAAGGGGCTTTTCATGTTAAATTACGCAATATAAAGAGATTTTACTGAAAAATATCCCAAATATGCAGCATATTTATTAGATTTTCAACTAGAATGAAAGAATTTAACACTTTGAATGTGAATACCTTATATTCTTACAGGTCCAATAAGTAAATTAAATATATAGGAAAAGGCCAGACTTATTTCTGAGAACTTGTACAGCTACCTTTTGTATATATATCCACAGATTAACATTCAAGAAAAGCACCTTTACTATTGTATAGCTTCTCAGTCAAACTAAATTACTAATTAAACTAATTTCAGGCTGTAATGTCCTTTTTTCCCCCTTTTTTCCTAATTTTTCCTCTTTTTAATACATTAGTTGCTTCGTATCTTATGGAGACTGAGCTGGCTAAGTGAGGTTCATGATTGTGCTGAAGACTAACCACTGTATTTTCCACATGGAAAAACTATGTACTTGCAATATTCTAATATTATAAAAGCATTTGTCTGTCTGTCCGTAACGCTTTATTCGCACTCTGGGTGTCTCAGCAGCCACCAGAGTGCTTTGCACAGACAGAGACATGCGGCAGAGTGCTGCCATGACAGCAGGGCCAGCAGCACTGGCCTTGCCCCTCCCAGCCCTGCTTCTTGGAGGCAGAGGGGGACAGTGGGGACTAGAGCACCACCATGACGAAAGGGATGGAGCACGGCAGTCTCAAACCCCCCCCCCCCCAGCCCTTCTCCTTGGAGGTGGCGGTGGTGTGGGGTGCTGGCAGTGCAGCGCTAGCCTCACCCCCCGCCCACACAGCAGAGTGCCGCCATGACAGGGAACTGAGGGGCCAGAGTGGAAGGTCAAGGCCAGCAGTGCTGCCCTTGCCCCCAAACAGCTGACAGGGAGGGGCAGGCAGCAGGGGAGTGGGGAGGGAGGGAAAGGGGTGTTACCAGTGGCTGCTTGCAGCTGCATGCTGTTTGCAAACTCCTCTCCCCTCCCCACCCCCTGGTCCTGGGAGGCAGGGGGTGGGGGGCACACAGGCCTGCACCCGAAGCACTGTGGGGGGGACCCAGACCTGAAATGACAGGTGGGGGAGAGAGGGAGGAGAATGGGAATGAGCCTGAGCCTGAAGCAGTGGGCGGGGAAGGGAGGAAGCAGGTCCGGACCCAAGGTGGTGGGGTGGGAAGCCAGATCCCGACCCGAGGCGGTGGGGGGTGAGGGGAGCAATGTAGGCCTCTGTCCCTACCCCCCCCCCACAACATGCTTGACAGGCAATTTTCTAGTATATAGATACATGTGTATAATTTTCTGCCTTAGAAATATTATTTATATTGTATAAATATAATTTTCTTGTTCATCCACATTTTTTTCAGAATTTTGAATTGAATTTTTACAATGGTGTATGTTTTTGTTTCATGCATGAAAGGTATAAAATACCATTGGCTTGGCTCCTCAGTGAATATTTTGTGGTCACCTGAAGTTAAATGAATAATCTTTTCCTCAGGTGCAAATATTCTTATCAGATTAATTCTGACAACATTGTTTCTATGTGTGAAAAGACTGTTGTGTATTTAATTCATTTTTCCTGTATAATGTTTGTATCTAGAAATATCTAGCGTAGCTTGAAAATATAGGTAGAACATATAGACATCTTTTCTGATAACAGTGAGTGAACCAGTTTAGCTAGTCTACTCAAAGAGTTTATTCAAGAAGATAATCTCAGTGGGTACATCTACACGTGCAATTAGCATGTACCAGTAAACTCCAGTGTTGTTCATGCCGGAGTTTATGGCTCCCAGGCACAGTGTTTTCGTGTGTGGCCCAGACTGTAGCACGTTGAGCCGGGGCAAAGCAGTCCTGGCTGACAGGAGGTCCTAGGGGTTAGCTTGCCAACCTGGGGCTGCTCCACCCTGGCTCAGTGTGCTCCCAAGGGGCTGGCTGGGACCCAAGGGTGCTCCAGTGTTGGGCTAGCCAGCAGGCAGCCGCCACACCGCAGCGCCTTCATGCCTCAGCCAGCCCCATCACCATCTACACCAGGAGCAGGCAATTATTTTGGGGAGAGGGCCACTTACTGAGTTTTGGCAAGCTGTCGAGGGCTGCATGACAGGGAGTCAAGGACAGATAAATGTTAATTTTCTAAATTTTTGAGGGGCCCCGTGGGCCTCATAGAATGGCCTGGCAGGCCACATTTTGCCCACCCCTGGTCTACATGTATATTTCATCACATGTAACTACTCTGCTGTAGGGTAGTACTTGTGTTGAGCAGTACTATTCTACAGTGGATAGTACTGCACATGTAGATGATGCTTTGCTGTGGAGCTAATTAGTCAGCTCTGCAGTAAAGTATCTCATGTAGATGAACCCAGTATTTACTTTTTTTTAAAGAAAGCCTTGAAGTGTCTGTCTTAACTTTCTCTCTTCCTTTGAGTCTCGCATCTTCCTCCTTTGAAAATTGCTTTTGTCTGTTTTTGAACAAAGCTGAAATAATGAAGTTGTTTTATATGATTCTGAAACTGGAAATGGTAAATATAAATTGCTTCTCAGCCTGTCAAGCCTCTTAAGCCTTGGGATGCTTCTCAGACCTCAGATATTTTATGGAAACAGTGTTACCTTAGAGCCAAATTTGGGGAAAGAGAAACAAATACAAGTACCAAAATACAAACAGCCACACCCTGTTTGGAAGATGGAACAATATATGTTCCAACACAACCCCTGCTTGCAAGCAGTTAAGATACTGGGCATTTCAGTCCTTAAAAAATATTTCAGGCTATTAATGTACTTTTGAACACTGTGTGCCACAATGTTCTCTTTCTTTGAATAATATACTTATATGGATAATTCAGATTTCAGTTCTTCAAAATATCAGCTTGGACTTGCAAAACAAACAACAAAACCCTTTTTTTCTAAGACTACTCTGAAGGTTGTCAGTGATTTTTATGCCTTTTGAAGAGAGGTGTCATAATAAGTTTTCAGTTCAGTTTCTCATTTTACTATCTACTACTGAATAGTAGATATTGGGAAACTAACGTCTAAGGAGTCACTAAGATGAATGAAGCAGAGTAAAGGCCTATTAGTATAAGTTGGGTTTTTTACTTTATATACACCAGTCTTGGAACAGAAGTGGTTTCAAATAACGCATAGGCAATCACCTTATTCAGACTCTTAGCCAAACATGAATTTTGGATGACTAACACTTGCTTTCTCATTACTCTAAATAATATCAGTCTTTGCAGCAGACTCTTTTGCTATCTCATCATACTTCTCCAAAGAATTTGCCTTAGCAAACAAGTAACAAAGTATTCAATCTAAAATTAAAAGCATGCACATACAGTGAGAAAACTTGAAGGACTTGTGAAAAAGCACTGTCCAGCACCCCCTGCTATAGCACCACCTTTGGCAGGCAATGTCACAAAAATTAGGGCAATCGGAAATGAACATGAAAGTGAATATATTTTCATTTGCTAAGCAAAGTATTTCATGGCCTTTGAATTATCATCTAGGCTGAGGTTTGAAGAGACCCAGAGGAGGAAATTTTTTGTCACGTTATAATTGGATTAAAGAAAGCCCCTTCTCTTCTTTACCTGCTCCTGTAGTTAAATAAATTTGTGCTTTTATTTTGTCTTTTTTCCCATGGTTCTTTATGGTACAGCAAAAATATAAACCACTTCTTTGTACGTTGCATTCCACGTGTTGGGTTTTTGTTTCTCCCCCTACTTTCAGATGACCACTTCTAGGTAAGTAGATGGCATGAATAGTAATTTCTTACAGAGTGTAATCGTCAGTACTGTAGCAAGGGGAAGGCGAGCGGGGTGACCCCCCCCAGGTGCCAAAGTGAAGGGGTGCCAATAGGCACTGCCCAGGTGAGGTGGGGTGCGGAGTGGGGTCGCAGGAATCGGGGGAGGGTGGCTCCTGCCGCTATGTGCACTCCTGTGAAAGCATGGGGGGAGGGCATGTGCACCTGGGATCTATGCATGGGGCAAGGATGGGTTGCTGCTGCGGGCTTGCCCTGGACACCAAGCTTCCTTGCTATGGTATTGGATATGATTCCAACTGCAGCTCTCTCCCATTTTGCCCTCGTGAAAACTGATATTTCTGTAACTGCAAATCTGAGGGGTATGGGGATTGGTTTTGTGGGGTTTTTTTGTGGGGGGGGGTGTTGTTTTGGGGTTTTTTTAGGTTTTGGGACTTTGCCCTTTGTGAAGTTTGCACAGTGGTCATATCATCAGTATGAAACATTCTGTTCCCCGTTCTGGGATCCATCTGTGTCTGATCTGGGAATGTGTACAGAATGTGATCTATACCATGTTGGTATCTAGGTTCCAAAGTCTACATGGTTGCAGTCCCTGTGCAATGAGACCTCTGCATTTTTTTTTAATGTTAGTGGTTATCTTTCTCTTCCCTGTTTAGTAAAGCAAAGAAGTTGGTTCCTAAATATATTTGTTGCCAAATATAGTTCAGATAAAATCTGGGTAGCACTATTTTCTTATTTGAAAATGGATTCCTTCTTACAATTATAAAAGATTAAAACTAAAATTGAAGTCAGGAATTGTCTACTTAAAAAACAAAATAATTTTGCTTGCAGAATTAAGTATGTAAAAATGAAACATTCAGGTTTTTCCCACAAATATTTTAGTACTATCTGTTGTAGATGGAGGTCATTTTCCTGTGTAAAATACATTTAGTATGAGACCTTGTGCCAAGCAGGTACAGCATTTTTCACTTTACAAATTTATTTTTAAAACACATGGGTTTGGCAGAAGCTTTAAATATATCACTTGGCTCTTCAAAAAAAAGTGGTACTCTAATCTATTTCATTAGAGACTTAGAAATGAATCTAATAAGGAAGAGCCGTAATTTAATACCAGACAGTGTGTTAGTGACACTGATGCCCATTTTGCTGGGGTCATTTGATCCCAGCAGTCTTTTCTGCCCAAGTGCAGGGGGGTTGGACCCGATGATCTGTAAGGTCCCTTGCAGCCCCTAACAACTATGAAACTATGAGCTTAGTGTGCCAACGTTCTAAATAAACTATGTTCACCCTCCCCAGAGTATATATAAAGTTGTCTTTCTTTTGACAGATGGTACAGAAGTTTAGAACTCATTTTCTAAGTATGTGTATATCAGATGTGAAGGGTCTCCTTTTGCATTCATTCTAACTTGCTTTTCCAATTTTTTGCTGCTTGTTTTATTTTCAAATATAACTTTGCTCTTGAAAGTAAATTAATAACATGGAGAGAATCTCCTTTGCTTATGAAACAGTTACAGCATGGGATACAAGCGGAAACTTTTCTGCATTTATACTGGTTGACCTGCCCACATCACTTGTCACTCCACTAATGTTGGTATCATTTGCCAGTTAGACTAGCAGTGATTTTGTATTTACTTGCAGGCTTTTGATTGAGTAGCAGTGAGCTAAGAACAGATCCCAGTGAGATCCAGCAAACATGGTTAACTATTTCCCATTTTAGTTGTTTTTTTATAATCTATCAGTTAACCAGGTATTAATCCATTTAACATGGGGCAAAATGATTTTTACACAGTACTTTTATCAGCTTGTCATGAATAACGAACTCAGATGCCTAATAGAAATCAAAGTGCATTATGTCAGCCCAGTTACTCTTATCGACCAGACATATAATATTTTGTGGAAAGAAAACGTATGTAGCTTGTTTTGCAAGACAGTTTTCATAAGACAGTGCTGATTTGATATTGGCATTAGGTTGCCACCTTGTAATTTAAATGCTACTGTTGCAAATTAGTCAGCATTTGGCTTACGATCAGTTAGTTTCATAGTTCTTAGGGTCGGAAGGGACCTAAATAGATCATCGGGTCCCCCCTCTCCCGGGCAGGAAAGTGTGTCAGGATCATAATACCCAAGCCAGATATCTGTCTAGCCTCCTCTTGAACACCCCCAAAGGTAGGAGAGAGCACCACCTCCCTTGGGAGTCCATTCCAGAGCCTGGCAGTCCTAACTGTAAAGTAGTGTCTCCTGATGTCTTAGTTAGGCTCAAAGCCGGTAGGGTACATAGGACTTTGTGAATTACAAACACACACAAAAGATTAATTCCAACAACATGCACAGAGTCCAACATGCACAGAGTCCAACTGTTGGCCAGCAGTTAGGTTTACTGTTTGGGGGGTAGGGAAAAATACTTTTTTCCCTACCCCCCAAATCCCTTAGGAGTTCACCAGTATTCCAAGATTTGTCAGCCAACAACAATGGGGCAAAGAACTTCTGAGTCATTTTTTTTTTTAATGATTTGGGGTATAAGTTACCTAGTTTTGCAGATATTATAATACTTTAATAGTTCCTACATATTGGTGAAATAGGAAATATTTCATCACTTTGTTTATCCCACTTCTTCTAGAACACAGTCTATACACATTTGAGGGAGTTAGTGTTTTAATTCCAACTATAAATGTTTTTATGACTATTTTATTTATACATAGCAATTAAATTAAATCATAATTAGATGTACCTTATCAGCAATCAGTTTTTCAGTTTAATAATAACTTTCTCCATAAGAATGGGATATTTAATAAAATTTGCCTAGCTTAGCTGTGATATATATTTAGTTACATTATTATATTTTGCATTTCATTAAAAAGTATTCAATTTCTAGGGACTAGAAATTATTCCTGCATACATTTCATCATTCTGTGGTGAGAGGCACCACACAGAACTGGATAGAGGCTGCCAATATACTTAACAGGGCATCAAACAACTGTCCCAGCAAAACAGCTTTGACTTGCTGCTTCCCTAGATTTTAGTTTGGAAATGCAAGCTTTTTCAGCATATAACTTATTTGCCATATTACTCTGCTCACATATTGAACTATTTGGTTAGTGGCAGATTTGATTAGACAAGAAGTTAGCCATGCCAACCTGAAGTCAGTTAGAAAGCAGGGCAGAGTTGCACGTTATAGACTAAGTAAATCAGAGATGCATTAGTTTTCATAAGCAACAGTTTTCATAAACTTCATCAGATGCTGTGAAGGGACTAGATTTGTTTATAATGATGGCTTCTTCTGAGGAGTTCTTTATTTTTCCTTTTGCCCTGCCTGCATCAGTGTTTTGTTTTGTTTTTTTTACCACAATGTTGTGGCACCCCAGGGTGCTATGAGATCCTTTGAAGGGTACTACAAGGTGTGAAAAAATAACCAAGGCATGAGGAGATAAGTGCAGACTCAAGCTCATCCCTGCCTGGGCCCCTCCCTCAGTCCTTCTGCAGGGAAGGCAAGCACTGTAATAAATAGTATTTTTTGTTTTTTCTTCAAATGAAGTGCTGCTCAGTTAACAAAAGTGTTGGAGGGTTGCCATGAGTCTAAGAACATAAGTCCCAACTTTCGTTTTTACTGGTGGGTGTGTTTTGTTTCTTGTGTTCCTGCGCTGAGCCCTGTGCATGCTGAGAGCCCTGCGCTTGAGACCCACTGCCCCATACAAATAATGCTACTGCAGTCTACAGTGTATAGAAAATTATCCCCTTCCCCTCCTTCCGCCATCTATCACCCTTCCAGGTCAGCATTTGCAAAGTGTTTACTGTGGCAAACTTTTTTAGTGTCTGAACAAATTATACTTAGATGTGGTTTCAGTCTCTCTCTGAAACTATTCAATTGCCACTGAAATGTTATCTTCAGAACTGAAAAGAAGCATCTGTGCTTCCTTTTGAAGTCATTTGTGGGAGAAGCGATAAGTTTGTAGATTCAGTGAGCTCAGTCATTTATATATAGTACTTGCTCATAATGCTACAAAGAAATGCTCATGCCTGATGCAGCCTCAGGACAGATAAGTCACATTGAATATTGACATTCATATGTAAAGTGTTCAGCCACAGTGTTATTTTCTTGTGTCCAGTTTGCAATAATTTTGTTTTGAATGCTTGCACTTACAGAGTTGACTAGTTTTGAAGAAGAATTCAGGATGAACATGATCTTTTTGCTTCTGTTTCCCTCGAAGAAGACAGTTTTTTTTTTCCCAAATTGAAAAGGAATGTGCCACAAACAGTCTGCCCCAACATACTGTTAAGCAGTGCCCCAATGTGATTTTTATGTTTTAGACTGAGGGTAGAAGCTTCATGACTCCAGTAACCTCAGTGTGCCAGAAGACTACATCTCAACTTCCCTAGAAAGTCTAAAGGACCAAAGTGAAGGTTTCTTAGTCTTGGACTTAGTGCATAGTTCTCTTTTAAAACTTAAGCTTGTGTTATTGTTTAAAACTAATTGTTGCTATTGATAAACATGCAAAACAAAGTTACAGTGAAATAATAATAAGTAACTAGATAGTTATGTGAACCTAATGTTGGGAAAAGTGTCAGTGTTGTTAATGAAGACTGAAGCCCTCAGTCCATGGGTTGTGGCCAGCATAGCGAATAACTCAGAGAATAACTCATGCCTCTTCAGTTATTTTCATGAAGTATGCATAATGGATATGACACATCTGGCGAAGAATACTCTTTTGATGTGGACTGTTAGCATCTGGATTGAGACTTTGAACTGACTTCAGATAAGCAACCAAGCCAACATGGATCACAAATTAATTTTGTCCCTTTGATCAAAGGTCAGCTTTAAGCAGCTGTCCTTGGATGGAAAACATGGGGTGCTTGTACATGTCTTCTGATGCATTCTAGTTGGAACACATCAGAGCAGACTTGATTAATCAAGTCGGCTGAAGCTTTCTAATTAAGACTTCTATTAGAATTTAGCATTCTAATTAGAATGCTCCCACTGCAGTGTTACATGTATTCATCGTCCTGTGTTTCAAAATGACAGTGGAGACACTTTAACTAAAACGCATTGAATTAGCTTTAGTTAAAATGCCCCCGTGGCCATTTTAAAATGTGGGACACTGAATATGCTTGACCCTGCATAGTTTTAATTAGAGCAGCTCTTGCATACTTTTAATTAAAGTGCTCTTATACTATGTTTTTGCAGTTTTAATGCAGAATTTAATGCCCATTTGCAGTTTTAATGCATTATTTTAAAGTACATGCAAGCACTGTAGAGTTCAGTTTGGATACTCTTTGTTCCTGTGATGTGACTACATCAATATACTTTTCCCAGTATGGGTACCTTGAAGAAAGGATATTGTCCTGTGTTTTACTGGAAGTAATGGTGTTTGCAGTAATGATCTTTTATACAGAATTGCCTAGCACTGTGAGGAAGTCTCCTAACCAGTACAATAACCCTTGATACAATACTGGTCTCAGTTTGTTCTGTGAATTTTCATAGTTGGTAGGGTCAGAAGGGACCTTAGCAGATCATCAAGTCTGACCCCCTGCCATGGGCAGGAAAGAATGCTGGGGTCAAATGACCACGGCTAGGTGATTATCTAGCCTCCTTTTGAAGACTCCCAGGGTAGAAGCGAGCACCACTTCTCTTAGAAGTTGGTTCTAAATCCTAGACACCCTGACTGTGAAGTAGTGTTTCCTGATGTCTAGCCTGAATCTACTCTCGGTCAACTTATGGCCATTATTCCTCGTTACTCCCAGTAGTGCTTGGGGGAACAGGGACTCTCCCATTGCCTGCTGGTCCCCCTTGGCCAATTTATAGATGGCCACCAGATCCCCACTCAGCCTTTTCTTGTGAAGGCTGAACAGGTTCAGGTCCTGTAGCCTTCCCTCGTAGGGCCTGCCTCGCTGCCCCCTGATCATGCGAATGGCCCTCCCCTGGACCCTCTCAATGCTGGCCACATCCCTCCTGAAGTGCAGCGCCCAGAACTGGACACAGTACTCCAACTGCAGCCTGACCAGTGTCGCATAGAGGGGGAGGATCACCTCCTTGGACCTGCTCGTGATGCATCTGTGGATGCATGACAAGGTGCAGTTAGCTTTCCTGACCATGTCCTCACATTGGCAGCCCATGTTCATTTTGGCATCAATAATGACTCCAAGATCCTTTTCTGCCTCTGTGCTGATGAGAAGAGAGTTCCCCAGCCTGTCGGTATGCTGCTGGTTCCTCCTCCCCAGGTGCAGTACCTTGCACTTGTCAGTGTTGAAACCCATCCTGTTCTCATCTGCCCACCCCTGTAACCTGTCCAGATCTAGTTGCAGCCTGTCCCTCTCCTCTAGTGTGCCCACTTCTTCCCACATCTTAGTGTCATCCGCAAATTTAAACAAGGTGCTTTTCACCCGCTTGTCCAAGTCGCTGATGAAGATGTTAAACAGTGCAGGCCCGAGGACGGAGCCCTGCGGAACCCCACTGCCCACATCCCTCCAGGTCGAAAATGACCCATCCACCACCACTCTCTGGGTACGGTCCTCCAGCCAATTTGTGAGCCATGTGACTGTGTAGGCATCGACACCACAGTCGCCTAATTTTTTAATGAGAATGAGGTGAGAGACCATGTTGAAGACCTTCCTAAAGTCCAGAAAGACTATGTCCACCACAATCAGATCCAGTTCTAATGAAAATCAAGTGCAAAATTCCTTCTGACTCCAGCAAAACCAGGTTTTGAACCCTAGTTTGGCTGTGGTTGTTCCTTCATAAAAATAAAATGAAAAATGATAAATGTAAAACATGAACATGTTGAATTAATTCCTATAATAGAATCAAGAAGAGAATGGGGACTCACTAAACACTATTTTCTGAGCAGTCAGCACTTCAGCATTCCTTCCCTAGCTGCCATACAGTGGTTTTGGTATTATTAGCTAGTAAAAGCTCTTACTTTTCCAACCCTGAAGTGCATCTCAGATACTTATTTTAATATGCTGCCTTTTGTCATGGATAGGCATTCAACTGTCGTAGAATATGTGGAAAACTTATACATATCTTGGAGTACGTTTAGAGAGGTAGAGGTCATACTGACACCACTTTGAGACTGAAGAGATGCTGCACTCTTGGGGTGCCTATACGTGTGCTTGGGGGTGGGGCATTTTAATTCGAGTGTTTTCTGGAGAGCCATCATAACTAAACACCACAGTGTTGCATGTATTAAGCCCCCGTTCATTTAAAAATGGCTGTGGAGCACTTTAACTAAAACTCATTCAACAAGCTTTTTTTAAACCCATGGAGGCTTACACACATGATGCTGCGATGATGCTAAAGTGCTATAATTGGAACGCATCGCAGTATGGACACCCTGGCAAACCAGTTCACTCTCCCTAAACATTGAAGTACCACCTCCTCATGGAAGACCCAACATCTAATTGCTCCTGATGGCTTAAGTCTCTCTAACCTATCTGGTGCCTTTTAGGAGGAATGTGACATACATGAAAAAGAAAATAACTTAATTTCAAGGAAGGTAAGCATTTGCCCCCCTGCCCCACCTCAAGCCACATAACATTTACCCACTGTTAATTGGACATTTCAGTCCATTTGTCAGTTCCTAGGACATGTTGAGGAGAAAGAAGGAGTTTTTCAAGAATGTTTTTGCTAAATGTGTTGCAGGTAGACAAAAGGTGTATCTTGGTGTCAATGAATTATAAACAAGGAATGGCAATCCCTGCCCTTTTTCAGTCACCATGTGTACATGAGGTATCCAATGTAGAATGTTGTAAAGGCCAGAGGAAGAAGCAGACCTAGACGATGGCTATTTCTAGGGATCATCCCTTACTCTCAACAGAACACTTCTAAACAATGAGGGATACTGTATCTCTTAAATACATGCCTTGTAGTTGGTCTCCTTTTCATCTCATCTTCCTCCATGTGGCAGCGCACCTTCAGATGCATGCCACTTTAAGGGCAGAGTCAGGCAGCTAGCAGGTGCCTGATGGTGGCAGCCATTTTCAGAACCAGGTATATAAAGGCTGTAGTTTGCTGCTGCCAGCCTAGGCAGAAACATTGCCAGGTGAGCTGCAGCAGGAACATCTGGAAGGTAAGAGCAGGAGGCTTGGTGCAGAATCAGCCCAGGGTTTGCCATAAGGCTGGGCGACGTAGAGTAGGGGAACTTGCAGGAATCGAAGGACTGCGTGGTGAGGCCACCATGCAAGTAGCGAAGCCTGATGGCCCAAGAGGGGCTGCTCAAGAGGAGCAAGGGCAGTGGAGTGTGGCCCAGTAATGGGCGGTATACCAGAGGCACCTGTGAGGGGGGCAGAGTGAATGTGAGTATGAATGGAGCCCAGCTTCGGATTGGGTTTGGTCTGGTCTCAGACTGGGAAGTAATCCTAATCTGGATGCCATCTGCGAGGCATGGGCTGCGGTATAAGGAAGTTTGAAGCCGCAGATAGCACCCCCTGGCATTGGGGCTGGGAATGGGCAGCCTCCCGCATTATACCACCAGTTTATGGGAACAGCAAAGTTGTGGCAGATGAGACTGGGTGCACTGCCCGATAGAGACAGGTGGGTGGGCTGGCATAAGACCTGGCCCCAAGCGTGCCCCCTGTATAATTCCATAAAAACAGGGATGAGGGAAGATATTTAACACATACTGATGATGAT
This sequence comes from Alligator sinensis, assembly GCF_000455745.1. NCBI lineage: Eukaryota > Metazoa > Chordata > Crocodylia > Alligatoridae > Alligator > Alligator sinensis. The sequence goes on along the minus strand of NW_005841945.1, from coordinate 223,086 downwards.
AAACTTGAGGGATCGTTTGCTATGATCCAATATAAGTTTCAAGAACAAACTTGAAACTTAATTTTTCTAGCACCCAGCGTTTCAGCAGAGATCAGGTTGCCTCTCATACTTGGATGTGGATTGAGATACACAAGGAGATGTGGAAGGATATCTGCAGAGATGGAGGGGATGAAAGGATTCTGAAATAAGGTCTTTGGGGTTTTTTTAATCTGTGCTCTTCATGGTTTTTCTGTGAGGTTTTTGCCTTTTAATGATGTATGAGGAGAAAAACATTCACATCCTCAAAAACTAAAGAACTTGAAGGGTTCCCTTTTCATAGTGCAGATTTTTAAGTGCCTTTTGCAAAATTAATATATGTTAAAGGTGTACATTTCAGACTTTTTTCCAGACTCTTTAAACAGCTGGTGTAATTTTTTTATACTATGATTAAATGCAACAAATATTTGATTAAAAGGAAGATGTTGTGTTGTCAAAGTAGAGGATGACATTTCCCCAGCATTCCTCCTTCAGAATTTAGAAATGTTGTGAAAAATAAAGTTATTTAGGGAATCTTTGTATTCTTCTGCATTTTACCTGATTAATATTACTGATATGTTCCCTATATAGAGAAACATTTTAAAATACAATTTCTGCGTAGACCTTTCTTCCCACTCTAATTTTAAAATAGCTAGCGTGTTGGATTACTTTATGGATTTAAAGTTAATAAAAATAGATTTTTTTATTTTTTTTATTTTTTTTTTTACTTTTTCTCCTTAAGTTAGATCTATTTTAGCACATAGGACACATTAATCCACTTCAAATGCTGAAGACTGCTTAAATATTTTGCTGAATCAGGGCGTTTGTGCATAGGCAATTTCCCAATTGCTGTGAAACCACAGTAAATTGAACAATTGTTTTTATGAAGAAGTTTTTAAGCATTTTCTTTTCAATCTCTTCCATTTCGTGCTAGCCCCAAGCATTTGTTTCCTTGTTCTAGAAATTATAGTTAGGTCTTTTGCTTGGCAGTACTGAGCATTTAAACTGCCCCAGAATTTGGAATAGCTATTTTGGATAAACTTCTGAGTACAGAGAAAACATAAGCCAACAGGCTTTCTCAGTCATTTCTTCAATTCTGCTTTTTATTAGCTATTTTCCCCCATATCTTCCCTGCCACACCCACAAAACATGGTATTTTGGGTGCATATGCTCCATCGCTTCTGATGCTTCCTTTCTCACATGAACTGTTTCTCTCTATCTTATTCTGAGCCTTGTTTTCAGAAATGACCTCATTTGCTGTTACCTGTATACATGCCATCTTATCCATGTTTGTGAATACTACTTGATCTCCCACCAGCCAGTGAGTGAACTAACTGCATTCTTATTTAAATAGAGCAACAAGTGTTAAGTAAAATCTTGGATGTGGTCAGGAATGTCTCATAGATCGTTAGTAGCAGCCCTGAAACCATTGGGGACAAGTTTGGGAATCCTGAGCAGTTTGTGAAAGCTTCCTGGCATTTGTCCAGTACACATTTTTAAAATTCAGGACAATGACTGTTTTTGGGACTGCCCTGAAAATCCTAGAAAACTGGTTGCTTTAGCTTTCAGTGGTCAGTCTAGGGACCTATGGAAACTAAATGAAAAGGAGCCCTGTGGTGTAAACATTCCCTTTATATGCCAGGTTGTCACTTCAATGCAGAATGGAAAGACCTGGCTAACAGAGGATGGACTAAGCAATATGAGATAAAACTATGGGAGGAATGATATTCTCTTCTACTGTCTTGGTAAAAGAAGCTGAATCCTTAAATAAGCATGTGCAAATAACTTTGATCAAGCATTGTTGCTGCAGTTCACTTAGTGATAACTACACTCAAATGATATGTTGAGCAGAAACATAAAACAAATAGAAATAATTTGGTAGGTAACAAGTTATCATAATTTACCTTGTGACTTTGATTTCTCTTAGTGCTGCTTTCTGAAAATGTAGAAGAACTGAACTTCAACTGAAAATTGCATTTACCTAGTAGTGAAGAATTCTTAGTCTGTTGATTTAAATGAAAACTATATACATATCGGTTCTTGCTGATGAAATTGATAAATACGGAATGGGGCAGACTGTAATATGTTTAATACATATAATTTAATTGCTATGTTCCATGTGCTTTGAAGCACTTCTTTATCTGTTTTTATCTGAAGTATTTCATCTTGCTTCACTTCTACCAAGGCTGTCTAACTGGTGGCTTGGAGGCTGCATGAGGCCTATGAGGGGTGAATTCATGGTCACCAGGCTCCCCCTGGCTGCCATCCTCTCTGCCCCCCTCTCCATGATAGCTCTAGCTGCTCCAGCCCCCACCCTCCTTTGGCTTCTGCTTCCTTCCTCTGCCCATGGGGCAGGGCAGCATGGTGCAGCACGTGTTGCTAGCTCATGGCCAGGGGTGACTTTGCAGCACAGTACAGTGCAAAGAGGGGGGAGGCACGACTAGGGATCTGAGGGTGGGGGGCTAGGCAGCTGCAGTGCTCAGTGGAGGGGATGCCTACATGGCATGTGACCATCCCCTCGGTGGAGGGGATGCCTACATGGTCCTGTGGCTCATTTTGGTGGGTCCTGAGTGGCTTTTGGCCCTTGCTGCATCAGCTTGCTGCTAGGTACAGCCCTCTGCCACTTAAAAGTTAGGAAGCTCTAATAACCATTTTTCAACTTAATGAAGGAATTTTCTAGTTACTGGGGGGGCGGGGTTGTAATGTAAGTCGTAATTTAAGCCCCTGGTTAGATGTACTGCAGTTTAATAGGAGGAAGTCTCTGGACTGAGTCTTTGTGGGATTTTTTTTTTGTTAGTGTCTGACACAATCCTTTTCGTGCCATGCTTGCCAGTTAAAGCAAAGTGGAGATAACTCCTTTCTAGTTTTCTGTATTTTGGAACACTTTTATCATTATTGTCCAATTCAGGGGTCAGAAACATGTGACCCATGGGCCTGATCTGCCCTGTAGAGCCATTGGGTCCAGCCTGCCAAACTCAGGTCTTGGCAGCATTCAGCCATGAAGAATAGCCAGGTGGAAGATATCTTGTAGCTGGGTAGACACGTGGCAGGGAGCTTTTCTGTGCTGCTGCATCATCCTAAGTTGGTGATGAGAAGCACCAGCAAGAAGAAGTGGTGGCAGCAATAGCTGCCACGTCCTAGCACCATATCTGTCTATAACTTGAACCCGGCCATTTTGGCTCACTATTGCAAAATGTGACCAACCACTGGTCCATCCTGTTTTGGTCTGTTACCCATGCATTTTTTTTACTCTATTCTATTTATAGGCCTTCATTTTCAAGCTGTATTCATGATTTACTTTTTCCTTATAACACCTGCAAGATCTGATCATCACTTTCTGACTAGACTGCAAAAGCTGTCACTCAGGCTCTACTTTTTTCCTTTAGGCTTGTCCTCGAAGGCTTTCCAAAAGTGTCTTTGTAGCTTACTATTCCAACTTGACCAACTAGATAGACCCCGTTTTGGCCCTGCCCGCACCACAAACCATTCCTATAGCCCATTGGTCACCTCAGTCTGTCAGAGGCTCCATGACTGGGAACGGCAGGATGCTGAGCCACACCCCCTGCCACCCAGGCTGGGCTAGGTGAGTGGAGTCAGAGCCCGGGCAGCTTGTCCAGTGGGTTGGGGGCCGGGCTGGGGTGTGGCAGGGCGGAGGCAGTAAAACCTGAGGTGCCTTTTACTTACAAAAAGTGATCTTCACCATAAAAAGGTTGGAGACCACTGCTATAGCCTATAATACATCACCCCATACCCTTTAATACACTTAAGCCCTTAGATCAGGGGCTGCTTAATGAATTTTGGTGAGCTGTCAAGGGCCATGAGGGTAGCCCCGCCCCTTGACAAGCACCCTGCCCCTGGTTGCCATCTTGGGACTGGAAGTTCCATGCCCTAACCCCTGACATTTGCCACCAGAAGTCCCTCCTTTTGTTCCCAGAAGTACTCCTTTCAGGAAGGGGGTTTGCTATCTTGGAACTGAGGGGAAAAAATCCGAACACATTATATATTAAAAATCAAATATCCACAATAACATATCTTAATTTTATTTTTAAAAATACTTTTGTTCTGATTTATGTGTGTTTGCATTGTGTATAGAGGTGATTGTCCAAAATGAAGTTCTACACTTGTATATTGCAGGTGGTGGGGGGACATAGGGGTTGTGGGAAGCTTTGGGTGTGTGTGGGGGGGGTGTGGGGGAGGGCATGGGGGCATGTGTGGATGTAGGTGGATGGATATGAAGGGTTTATGGGGGTGTGTGAGTGGGTATGGGATTTGTGGGGGGCGGTGAGGTGTGTGGCGGGGGAGGGTGGTTGTGTGTGTGTGTGTGATTGTGTGTGGGGGAGGGTGTAGTTGTTTTTTGAGGGTTTGAGGCCATGGTGGGGTGTGCATGGGAGCCCCCATGTGTGTCCAGCTGAGTTGGCCAGCACCTGCCCCACAACAGCCTGGAGCCCATGTGCCCAGCAGTGCCTCCCCACCACCAGCATGCAGCCCCAGCCCACCCTGCACCTGCTTTGTACCACCTGGCTGTGGTGGGTCCTGCTGCCTCCTGGGCATGCAGCAGGGCTGAGACAGCTCCTTCTGGCTGTCTCTGGCTCCAGCCCTGTGGTACTGGTGGGGACCTGCATGCGCAGCCCCAGCCCAGCACGCTCCACACCCGCTCCAGACTCACCCATCCAGGTTCAGCCGTGGC
>NW_005841945.1:213012-218353 GCF_000455745.1 Alligator sinensis | reverse complement strand
GGTGGCACTGGGCAGAAACTATTGCTTGGCATGGGGGAAAAGTGGCCCTTTCCCATCACTGTTGCCAGTAGTTCTTGGTTGTAGGCACCCAGAGCCCATGCTACACCAGGCTGCCCTGCAGCTCTGCCATGATCACCACCACCTTTGGACTCCCCAGCGCAGCAGCAGTGACAGTATAGAGCAGCCCAGGCAGTGGTGATGCAGGGCACCCTGGCATGGCACAGTGTGGGCTCTGGGCAGCTGCACCAAGAATTGCCTAACAATGGTGAGGGGGAGAGGCTTCTTTTTCCCCATGCCAAGCAACAGTTTCTAGTCAGCAGCTACTGCTACTGCTGGGCCTGGATAAGTCCAGAGCTGGGGTGCACTGGGTCTGGGCTGCGTGCACAGGTACCTGCTAGTATTGCGGGCTAGGGCCAGTGGTGGTGCAGCCAGAAGGAGCTACCACTGCCTAGAAAGGCAGTCCAGCCATGGAGCCACCCCAGCCCCAGTGAGTGCCCAGGGGGCAGCAGGATGTGTTGCAGCCGTGTGTCACCTGGACTGGGTAGGACCAAGAGACCCACCAGGGGCTGGACAGAGCCTCTTCGTGGGTTGTATTTTGCCCACCCCTGCCTTAGATGGCACACATTAGGCTACTGAGTTGAAACAATCTGCGTCAGTATTTATTTAGTTGAACTAGATTTGTTACCGTTGTAAAAGCAAAACAATTCTTCGGAGAAAAGCAAAAAATATAGTTTTACTGCACATGCAGTTTTAATTTTGCTTCTTTAGACCCGAAAGTGAATCTTGTTGACCTTGGAGAAAGCCAACCTACGCTCCCTTTCCCCCAGTCTTCTAGTTTAATAAAGCTACGCTGGGGGGAGCGGAGAGAAGTAATTATATCGTGCTTTTTCTTTGGTATTTGTCAAATTTAAAGTCTACATCTGTTTTATGTTCTTATTTTACTCTGGCTGTCACATACCAGCTGATGGAAGGTAGATAGTGAGGAAAAAATTCTGATAATACAACTTGCATTCAGAATTTCACAAACTATTAGGTTGAAAGTTTCAAGTCTCCTAAGAAAAATATTGATCTTGCAAATGATGTGCTCTCTTAATCCTGTTGATAGTTAGAGCTGAATAGATGTGGTCTGCCAAGTGCACGCTAGTGTGTCAACTATAGTTTTTGTTCACTTTGCTGGAAAAATGATATGTTTTTAAAAAATATATTTTTTATGCCAATTGGTTGGTAAGGAGTGGATTCTTCTGCAATTCCAAGTATTTGCATGCATTTGAGGTTCAAATAATTTGTGTTGGTTTGCAAAAGGAACAGGGAGAGAAATTGTACCCATTTACGTGCACCTCGGAAGGTAAAGCATTTCTAGAAAGATTAGGCCCATTTCAATTTCAGCTTGGTTTTCATCCTGTTTCTTCTTTGTTGCCTCTCTAAGAAATGAATGAGGCAGTCACGTTTTGACCACTAATGTACAGTCTCCCAGGGACAAGCCTGGATTACTACTGAAGACTTTCCAAACAAAAAACCTTGAGAGAAGGCTTCCAGTTAAAATAAATGGGGCTCTGAGACATGCCTATGGTATGTGAACACTGGGGAACTTCCTGAAAGGAGGCTTCGTGTAAGTTATTAAAAAACCCAAGTTAGTATCTGCAAACAACTTTAGCATTTGAGAAAGCAATTTAATCGCTGATGCTGAGAAGGGCAACATTTTTCACAAGTATCCAAATCCCATTTTCAAAAGTCAATTATTTGGGCAGTCTGTGGTATAACGAAATGAACAAATTACAAGTAAAAAAAAAAAAAAAAAAAAAGACAAGGACTTATTACAGAGTAGCTGCTGTGCAGGAATTGTCCATGTGTCCGCACCTCCCCTTTGGCAAGTGTACATTACTCCCATTTCATTGAGTGGCAAGCTTTAGTTCTGATTTTACATAATAAGGGGTAAGAATGGGTATATGAATACTTATGTATAGCAACTGATACATCATAACCATTTTAACATTTTGTTTTGTATATATTTCTGTGTACCTATATTACTTTATTTGAAAATCAGAACTGGTATACAATTAATAGTCAAGTATTCGGATCCCCAGAACTGTGGGTACCTGTTTCCTCTGTGGCTTCTAAACATGGATAAAAGGCATCCCTGTTATTGTGCTGGCCACAAATTCCAGACTTCATCTTCTGTGACAGTCATTTTTGTGTCTCTATTATATTCTATTTATACTATGTACAACATGTATATTTTGGTTGGGTATAACAATAGTTGCTCCACTTCACCGTATATAAATGTTTGACTTGCAGTAGGTAGAGCTGGGAATATCTGAGGGAATACAAGTGTAATAAGAGAAGTATGTTTTGAGCTAATTACTCTCCTCACCCCAGTTATAAACCTTATCAAACTCCATTTCATTATGGAAGTTTAACTGTCTGTAGAGCATATCAACTATGCCAGAATTCACAGTTCCTGAGGTAATTTTATACTCTGCCTTGTTTTTTAGATTATAAAATTATGCAACGAAGTTGAAGTAAAAAAAGAGGAGATTGGTCTGAGTTTCTAAACATATTATGCTGAAGTTGCCAGTGATCAAAGTGCTTTGGCCTTGTTTCAACAGTTAACAGGCTCTTAGATCAACACGTGAAAAACTGTAAGCTTTTTCTGCTTCCCTATGTCTCATGCAGGACTGATGGGCAAATGAGTGGTGCTGGCTGACTTGTGTGACGCTCATCTGTAAGTAGTGCAGGACAGAGCAAATGCAACCAGTAGTGAAATAATAACAAAAGCAAGGCTGCCTGAACATGCATCCAGTCCATCTATTGGGCCTTCCCAGCAGGGGATGGGACTGGTCCAGAAGAACTCCCAGGACCAACATACTGAGCAAAAGCCTATTGTCTCATAACTCACCCTAGGGCAAGCCAGCACGGCTGCTTCTTCTCATTCTTCTTCAGATTTGAACCTCTTCGTTAAGGTTTAATTTAAGTGAGGCAGTTGCAAGGAAAGCTAAGAGGCAACACACTAAAAAGACCAGTGTACTTTGAGATTGCCCCTGTTCTGCTAAACTGATCACCATTTATAAGTATTGTCTTTAAATATTTTGTTACAAGTCTGAAAAACAGTAAATTCAAGAGTAGTGTGGTATACCAAGTGGCTGTTTTCATTCCATTTGTGAAACCTATCTTTGACCCTGATTCTATCAAGGAGTTTTTAGATACATGTGAGCTGATAGCAGCCCCATTAATTTTAATAAAAGAAATTTAAGTACAGATGTGAGAGCTTGCACAATTAGGGTTTTGGGGTTTCTTCCTATTCCTGTGGGCTACAAGCAAGTATTGTTTTTGTTGCAGTATCAACAGGTATGACCAGCGGGATTGAGCGGCAGGTACAGACTTCTCCCTGAGTAGTTGACCCACAGGATCCGGCTCCTGCCACTACCAGGACTTCAGGGCTTGATCCTGTGGGACAACAACCCCAAGTGCCTGACTCCAACCTGGGGTCCCAGACTCCCCTGTGGGGGAATTCCTGAGGCATGAGTTTCATGCTGCACAGCAAAAGAACACAGTGGGGTGCCATATGCAGCGCTTGCAAATGTGTGCCCCAGGAATTCTCCTGCAGAGGAACTATGGGTTTTCTTGGTTTGCAACATGAAATATGTGCCCCGGAATTGTCTACCCGTTGTGGCTGAAGAACACAAGCAGCCCCAAGCTATGGGGATTACATAATAAGCAAACCGACATCCTTGAGGAATAAGGTACAACAAACTGACTAGATATTGTTGCACAAATATTTTTGGCACTTGAAGCACAACAAGGGGCAAGGATATATGTTTGATTTCAACTTGTGCCTCCTTAAACATTTTTATGGCGGCACAAGAGTGACACCTTCATCCTTCTTCTGAAAAAATGTTCAGAGCATGGTCTTGTCATCATAAACGCCATCTTCAGGCAGATAGACAAATAAAAGAACACATGGAGGCACCCTTGCTGTAAGCACTGGCACCTCCACAACTATGTTATTGTTAGAGCCTATGATCAAATGAATGTCCATGTTATGCAAGCTATGCAAGGAACTGATGACTGCTGAACAGATCATGTCTTGTCTGTTTATGAACATCTGGCTTGCTCCAAAACACCAAAAACAGCCAAAAGCAATATGAAGGACCAAATATTGTCAAAACTCAAAGGTCTGTAAGGATCTCCAACAGTGTCTCCATGAAAAGCTGTCTGCCCTGTCCACAAATAAAGGTAGCATTGAGGAACTCTGGAAGGGGATTAAACAGCATTCATATGGCCTGTGCTGAATCCATTGGCTACATCACCTATCAACACCAAGACTGATTTGATGAGAGCAATGACAAGATCCACATCGTTGTTGCCTGGAGGAGAAGGGCTCATTCTGATTGGCAAGATGATGCCTCATCTCAGCAGAAGGAGGAGACATATCAGTTTCTTAAAGCCAAAAATTAAAGGAGGATCAGGCCGGAAAAGCCATTTACAGCCCAAGTTCCCATGGTCCTACTTTCCTGTGATTGCAGGATGACTTGATGCTCCTCAAAGACAATGTATCCAAGCTAGATGGAAAGAGCACTTTGAGGCACTTCTGAACTGAGTCATCTTTAGCAGATACCATCATCAAGTTCATCCCGCAAAGGGGGATCCCTGCTGACCTTGCTATCATAGAGAAAGCCTGGCATGCCATCAAGGAAACCAAGAACAACAAAGCCACTGGACTGGATGACAGACTTGCTGAAATTTACAAGACTAGTGGAGAGAAACTGGTAGTGAGTCCATGAATTCTACAAATTTGGAACAAGAAAGAGATCCTTGGGGATTTGAGGAATGCCAAACATCATGACTACCTTCAAGAAAGAATTTAAGTCTGTGCATAGGAGCTATCGAGTTATCACCCTCCCTCTGACAGCAGGGAAAATCCTTGCCTGCATCCTTCTGAACTTCTTGCCAAGGAAGTCCTGACAGAATCTCCATGTGATTTCAGACCATCCCATGGGTCAACTGACAAACTTTACTGCCCAGCAGGTCCAAGAAAAATTTGGGGAACAACATCATGACCTGTATACGACCTTCATTGACTTCACTAAGGCCTTTGATTCCATCAGTCATGTAGCCTTGTGGAAAGTACTGGCCAGATGCGAATGTTCTGAACAGTATATCGAGGTCCTGAGACTTCTCCACAACCAGATGACTGTGACTGTTCTATGTGGCAGATCCTTTTATCATCTGAACCAGCGTCAAGCAAGTATGTGTCATTGCCTCAACTCTGGTCTGCATTTTTTGACAATCTTGGTCCGCATTAAGGACCGCCTTCCTTCTGGAATTGATATAGACTGCCGAG
>NW_005841945.1:190559-212981 GCF_000455745.1 Alligator sinensis | reverse complement strand
GCTCTTCAACCTGGGACACTTTGGGTTGAAGACCAAAGTACTCAAAACAAACATCCTTGACCTTCAGTATACTACATCCTTGTGCACATTGAGGAAAACCTCCAGATTGTGCTGGATCTTTTCAAAGTACCCTGCCAAACTTTGGGCCCCTCTGTCAACATCAAGAAGACTAAAGTGTTCTATCAGCCTGCTCTGGACCATGATTTCCTTCCCCAAATTACCATCAAGGGAAAGACCCTGGAGTGAGTTGAGCACTTACCCTTCCTTGGTAGCCACTTCTCAAAGAGTGAACATTGAAGAGATGCAACACAGGATCTGGTATGCAAGTGCATCCTTTGGGAAATTGTTTCAGCATGTCTTTATTCTTCATGATCTCCAGAAAGAAACAAGATCCAGGTAGACAATACAGTCCTCCTCCCCACTCTCCTCTCTGGATGTGAAATGTGAATGACCTACTGCTGTCTTCTCAAGAGCCTCGAGAGGTATCGCCAACGATGCCTTCAGAAAATCCTCCACATCAAATGGGAAGATTGCTGCACAAACGCCAGCATCTTTGCTGAAGCGAGTGTTACCGGCATGGAATTGGTCATCCTCAAGCACCAACTTCTTTGGACTGGACATTGTGTGTAGATGCCCGACTTTAGATTCCCAAAACAAGTAATCTGCTCCTACCTTAGTAATGGCCTAATATTTTGTAGTGGCCAGAGGAAATACTACAAGGATGTACTGAAGGCATACCTCAGGAAAACAGATGCTGACATCAAGAGCTAGGAAGAGTTAGCTGCCAACTGACTAATGGTGCCACAACCTCAACCAAGTAGCAGCCTGTTTTGAAGTAAAACATCTTGCTCTCAAAGCAGAGAAGAGAGAATGGAGGAAGAAAAAGTGGGAAAATCCTTTGGCCTTTTCTCCCTGTGGAAAGACCTGCAACTTTTGCGGAAGCATCTGTGACTCAAGGATTGGACTCTTAAGTCACCTCAAGACCCATGAATGAGCCACAGTAGAGATCATCCTCAAATTGTGGGATTGCTGATGGCATTTCTGCTCTTCTGCCAGCAACTGACATGGGAGTGCACACAGCATGACAGGCTTGTCCCTTGAGTGTACTGCAGTTAAGTTAGATGAGCAAAAGTGCGCACAGTACTCTTACAAATGCACAGTGATGCCCTGGAAAAGAGCATTAGCACATTTCATCTGGCATGTTTTATAGGTACTTGAAACATGACAATGAGTGGACATCTGTAGGATCCAGGGACAAAAGACTTTATTTTGGTGAAACTGCAACATCTGTTTACAGCCTATAACCTGGATTTAATAAGGAGCAGAATCAGGTCCCTTTTTCAATTTTCAAAAACAGTGAACTAGATCATTTTACAAAAAATGCTGTTGTTTTTCAGTGCAATGTCTGGTCACCAAACCTCCTACATCACCCTGTAGGAATGAAACTTTTAGTGTCCTTAGTGCCATGTCTAAATTTCAATTTAGGCAAAAGGTGGTTGTTACCTAATATTTCCTTCCTTAGTTTCAGTCTTGTGCAGTCCTTTACTTCCTGACCACTGCTGTTTTGTTAATGTTTGTTTCAGAACAGATGTTGCTTATTTCACTGGTGCATAGGAGTGGTATGATGTGTATATGGTCAGTGAATTTGGTAAAGCACATCTAAATTTATTTGGAAGTGAGGCGCTTTCTTATTCAAGATTTGTTATTTTTGGCATTAAGATTTTACATTTTGCATGAGAGCAATATAGTAGTGTAAGATCTATTTATAAAGAGTTTGCATGAATCCTGTTGCTTGCAGTCCAAAGAGAAAATAAACGTGACACCTGTGGGTACTGTAAATGTCATTAGACACATGCCATGCTATGGTATGTCAGCCTCCAGTAAGGGATTTTGGAAAATCACATTCATGTGTTTCCCAGTTGCTTGCCTGCATAAGAGAGAGTTTTACATTATCATAAAAAATAAACTTTGCAAGGGTGATCTTCCCTATAAAGCTAGTTTTCAGCAGTAAGTTATTTGTTTGTAAGAGGTCATATTAATGGAGTCTTCTGTTGTGCTGCAGCTGTAAAATTAATATTGGCTCATATCCCTAAAATGTGCTGCATCCAAAATAAATGTGCTTAAGTAGACCTTGTGGTGGCAGCAGATGTTGGTTAGAGTTTCCTTGGCATGTTGGAGAGAGTCTGTTGTGTCCTTTGAAATTTAAATTGGGACATTGGATGTTAAATGTTCTATTAGTCTAGCCCCACTTTCCAGTCACCAAAGAGTACAGTATTTTCCACAGACCCTTGACACACGTTATCTTTGTCATGATTAAATTTGCACCTGATTTTAAGACTCCATAAAGTGGCAAAACAATCATAAAAATGTTCCACATAAAACATTTATTGGACTGGTTTGTATAGAACCTTAAATTGAATGTGTGACATGTCTACACACCATGACTGTTGGGAGCCAGATGCCCAACAATCAATTGATTTTTAGCACTGGCTTCTAGGGCAGCCCCAGTTCTCCACTTTAACCAATGGTTTACCACTCTAAGGAGTTTAAACTCATGCATCCAAACTTCCCCATGTCAGGCAACATCATCCTTGATTAAATTCATGGCACAAGGGGATCTGAAGGACTTCCCCCACTAGTAACTTTAAATCACATACCCATGGCTTAACAGTCCCTGGCAGGGAAAGCCGTTTAGGTCTCCCTGCCAGAAGCCTCTTATTGTAATCCTTCCCTCCTCCCCCACCTCCTGCACCCAGCAGCCCTAACAGAGCTGCTGCTCATGGGATTTAAACTTCCCAAGGCTGAAGCTGACAATTAGCTGATCTCAGGCTCTGCCTGCACTGACAAGTAGAAAGGGCACAATTGGGACCTGATCCTTGATCCCAAGATCACACCCATGGTGGCCTTAATGAACGTGCCAGGATCCTCGGCAACACACATTTACTGTCATTTTAATGTATGGTACTGTTAATTTTCCTGCAGCCATGTTAATTTAGGCTGCTTCATTAGAGTTCATAAATGAAGTAAAATCCATATAAGTGTTTGAATAAGAATTTCCAAGGTTATATAGTAAGCCTGTGTAACCTTGCAAATGGTATTTGGTGATTCGGTGTGTGCATTCTAAATTGTGACATTTTAATTAAATGACACGAATCAGAGAACTTTTGTATTTACCAGTCACTACGATAAATTCAGGGGTGATTTTATAAGTCACCCACTAGTAAAGAATTCTTAGCACAGCAGCTTTCAAACAGTGTCCTGCTCATCAGGAGTTCTGTAGAGAGATTGGGGAGTTATGAAGGAGTAGGCCAGGAGACAGTGTGCTGCCATTACTGGGCCAGGTGGCTTGGCTCTACATTAGTTCACATGACCTGTGGAGCCAGGGGTAGGGGTTCTATGGCTGAATAAATTATATGAAAGGGTTCTGTAACTAGGCAGTTTGAAAACCACTGTCTTGGTGTATATGTTGTGAGATGCTAAGAGAAAAGGGCACCAGGAAAGCAATTTTTAAAATGGCATAAGAAGGTATCATCCATGAATTATACTTTCTGTCTCCAGGTTGTATAGGATCCACTAACTCTTTTTTACATTTACTTAGAGCTGATTAACTTTGAAGAGCTTGTTAGACCCCAACTCCATGCAGCACCCAACCACTAGGGAAGTGACAATGCAATTGCTCAGAGAGCAAGCACCAGCACACATCGCTCACAACAGCTTTATTCAAAATGGAGACAACTTCGGGCCAGCTCCAACAATAATGTTCAGAGAGCTGCCCCAAACATTAGTTCCTTCCACTTTTATACACCTTGGTTCAGGTTCATTAGCATTTACTCCACCTTTGTCCCTTCTTTGTTCCACCCTTATTCCCTCCTATCTCAAGCTCCGCCTCTGTTTACTGTTTGTTTCATTAGCATGGACTTGCCTATGCATTTCACTTACTTACATGTCTTTTTGCTATCAGTGCATGTCTAAGACCTTGACTCCACTTCTTCGGTCACTGGACAAACTTCGACCAAAACCTCGAAGCTTCTGGAGGCCTTTTCACCAACCACCATTGACCTTTTCGCATGTGTTTATCTTGGATTCTGGAGCCCGGGGCTAACCCTCCAAGCCTGCTTCCAGCCTGGGGCTGTTCTGCCCTGGTTCAAATTGCTGCTGTCCTAGGTGCACATGTATAGATGCGGTGCCTGGGAGCAGCTGACTCCAGCTCAAACTGTTCGGGGATTTATTGTATCACATTAATTTCACATGTAGATGCACCCAGTATGCTTAATTTAGGTGGTATAATGCTTCCCTAGGGAAGGCGGTGGGTGCTTCATTGCAAGTCATTTGAAAACAGACTGGATAAAGCATTCAAATATATAGCACTGGGAACAATTCCACATTAGCAGTCAGCAGGGAAAAGATAACAGGTATTTTCCATCTCTATTATCTAATGCTATTTCTTGTCTTTTCAGTAACTGCTGTATAGTAAATGAATTAAAGATTGAAATGCTTATTGTATGCGTGCTACCTGACCATCAGCTTGAAAGAACAAACATTGGCCTGTTTTTTGATCAGGTTGATGCAAATATGAAATCGATTATTACCAGAAAAGTATAGGAAAATAATCCATTTGCCCCATAGATAGATAGATATTTTCTCTGGAAAGAGTCTTCTAGGAAAGGGGTGTAGGTTGTAGCCGTGTTGGTCTTAGGACCTAGGCAGACATCCTTTTAAAGCTTCTAATTAAAACGTACAGGAAAAGATTATATTTCTGTGGAAATTTCTATTTCTACTTTCTTTTCTATTTCTATTTTCTTCTCTATTTCATTTTCAAAAATAAAGTAGATGCTGTGTAAACTACATAAAGCTGAATAAAGCACACGTTTGGGTTTTGTGTAAGGATATTTAAAGACTTTCCAAATCTTTTAACTTTCATAATTCAGTCTGTAATACAGTCTGATATTTGGATGATTTGGTGTGTATTGAGAAGTAGTCTGAGCACTTCTGAATGGCAAAGACTAAATTGAGACTGTAAGCTATGAAGTCATTTGCTGTTGCAGGGCCAAAGAAAGGCTGGCTGGTGAGGACTAACATCAGCAGTGATTGGCCTCAGCAGGTGATAGATTATGAAATCTCTCTGCAGGTCTGCTAGATGAAAAGAGCTTTCCAGAGTTCACATGGAACTCTAAATCTATGTGGTGGAAAACTTTTTATTGGATTCTTTCTGCAGTTTATGGATGGTATATGTTTTTTTATGAAGTGTGACATACAAAAGGAAAATAAATCTAGGTTTTATAACTGTAAAGTCAAATTGGTAGAAAAATAGTTTGCTTTGTAAATGTTGTACTGAGACTAATCTTAAGGGTTCAGAGATTGTTGTGTTTTGGAAGTTAGGTTTGTAGCTAGTCTGACTTGTCATTTCAATTCCTTATGTTTTCTTCCATACCTGTACAGAGGGAGTCAGTATGCATAAGATGGAAACTTGCTATCTCACTTTTTTAAGTTATTAGTCCTACTGTTACATCAGCATTAATTATTTATTATAATTTATTTTTGCACATTAGCCGATGAAACCATTCCGCTTCCATCAGCATCTTTATGTAGTGGCTCTCTTCTTTTTCAGTTTAAGAATTTTTATTGCACACGATGAGCAGATGCCTATTACAGAAGGCCAGGATTTTCAAAAATAGCCAACACCTGACTTAAAATATCTGATTTCCAGAAAATGCCAGGTCTCCAGTCTCTAAAAATTAGCTCCTTTTGGTCCTCAAATTGGACATGAAAACTACATGGACAATATTAGCTAGTTGGATGCATTAAAGGGTTTTTGAAAGTGTCTGAACCTGTGAGACCAGTCTTTATTCTTTATGAACCATGTCCTTAACAATTTTGGACAAAGCTCTCTGAAGCTATTCTTGCAGCTCTGCAATCTTTTTCTGCCTTTGGTAGAACAGAGAGTGAATTCTTCAAGGCTGAGTGAGTTTCTAATGGTGAAAAAGTTCTGGTTCATTTATTTTAAAACAAAGCAAAAACATATTTCCCATATACACGTCTTTTGGCTAGTGGAACTGTTAACTGTTTTCATTCTTTCACTGTCTTGTTGTGTACACTTTTTTTTCTTTGCCTTTTTTAGCTTGATTTCCACTTGTATATGTTTTATGGACACTGGATTTAATTGATCACAACAACTGCATTGCAAAAAGAATCAGTCTTTTTAATCTTTATTTTTATATGTCATTAATTCACTGAAAAATGTTAGTGTGCAACAGACAGGACCATTTTACATCTTTTTTAAGGTTTGAGGATCCATTCATATACAACAACCTTACTAGTTATACCTTTAGTCAATGTTTTACAGTATCTTGCCTTTTCATATTATAGTATGCATGTTATGCAAGAGTCTGAGCATAGGTTAGATCTGTGCAGGAAGTGCTCGATGAATTGTGGCTCTTTTTCTGATAGCTTATGAAAAATGTTGTGCTACACAAATACCAATTCATCTCAATTTAATAATTCCAAAATGTACTTGGAAAAAGTCCTTTATGTAAGGTGGTTTTTAAATAGCTGCTTTTCATTGCCCATTTTATAATGCTGTTAAATATTGTAATAATTCTAGTTCTAAATATCCTGAAAATTGTCAGTCTTGACTCACTTCCAGAGTTAACTGCTTCTAATTTCCTTGTTCTAATGTTTTACATCTCTGAAATGTTGTGTAATCGTGTGTGTAAGAGAGAGAGACTTTTTAAAGCCTTTATTATAAAAATTAAAAAATAGAAAAATGAAAGTGCGGAAGTGTTTGTGGCTCCGCTCCCAGGAGCTGCACATGAAGCATTTGTCAGTAATAAAATAAGCATATTACCAGAGATTGAAACTCCTCTCATTTGAAACTCCAACATAGTTCATGGAGTTATACATTTACAACTAGTGACTGTCTTCCACCCTGCAGAGCTTCCCCTTGATGTCCCAGAGCAACACACATTGTTTCATATTTTGTTCCAAGGTGAAGTCTTCAAACTCAAACAAGACACATGCCCGCACCAATAAGCAGAAGGTTGGGGGGCACTGTTGGAACCAGTGCTTGCAAACTGATTTCCATGGCTTTTCAAGGTTGCCATCCTCAGTAGGAAATTTGCCAGGTGGCTTATGCTCCCTTCACCCACTTGATGAAGAATAGAGAAAATGTTCAATCTTGAAGAAGTCCAGCATGCTAAATAGGTTGATTGCAAAGAGTGGCTGCAGCTGAGGGCAGTTTGGGGGAAGGGGGTGTGTGGTGGGGAAAGAGACAAAAAAAAGTCCTTTATTATAAAAATAATTAAAACAAAAAAGGTGAAAGTACAACACTGTGTGTGGCCCTGCCCCTAGGGCCAAGCATGCATTGCTTAGCAGAAAAAAAATACTTGTCACCAGAGACTGAAACACCTTCCCCCCCAGTGTCTTTCATGATGTATGATAATTATCCCTGGTCAATAAGTGGGAAGTGTACAGAGTTTAATTAATCACTGACTATTTCTTACTAGTGCTCAGCTGCCTTGCCTTCCCACTTACTAATATGTAGCTCACATTCCTCCCATTTACAATCAAATCTTTTCTCTGTATTTCTATGACACATAAATGTACTTATAAGGAAAATATTTAATATGTTTGCCCTTCTATCCAAGAAGGTGCAGATTTTAGGGCTTTGCCCAATGATTTCCCACTGGATAAATTCTGTACAGTTAGCAACAGCTCCCTGAAAAAGAAACTAAATCACAGAACTGACAGCAATGCCATTTCTTTTTCGAAGATTGAATCTTGTTTATGTACTAAGAAAACTGTCTATGTCAATATGCCAGAAGAATGTGTGTAGCTGGTTGTGGTAGTTATTTTGGCTTTTGGGGTGGGGGGGGATCTTTGGCTGTTTGTTTGTTTATTTGTTGTAATATTTTAGCATCTGGAAGTAAAGAATGCAATTTGTACCATGTCTGTTCAGGAGACTGTAGGCAGGTATAAAATGATCCACATATTGTGAGCCACTGATGTAAATTAATTTGTAAATCTTGCAATGTGCTTGTTTAATTTTAGTTCAGTTTGAGAGGATGAAGGCGATTGTAATTTAGTGGCATCAAATGAAAAGATGAAATTATTGTTCTATAAGGGGTTAATAAAACCTAGTCTAACACAGACTCTTGCTTAGCTCTTACATCCAAATGAGCTGAAGGGGAACTAAGTTGAACTTTCATAGTGGGTTTGATCAGAGGCAAGCTTTTAAAGAAGTCTCTCTTATCCTGGCTAGAATATGTGCTGTGGTTACTAGAAACAAACTTTTTTTTTTTTTAAAGGAGAGGGTGAGGTAGGGGAGATACATTTCAGAAATAAAGGAATTCTATCAGGTTCAATTTTGGACTATGGTAGTAGGCAGTGGGATGGGAAAGTTCCTCTATTGATGAAATACTCTATATTCATATTCAAGCCCTGGACATTCCTGCACAATTATTATAAAATTATATTGGTTAAAAAGATGGTTTATATTTTAAAACTAAACTAGAAAGGCTGTTTCATACAACTTTTCATCTGCTCCTGAGAAAAGAGGGAGAATTGGACCTTAAGAGATGAGAAGCTGCAATTCAAAAGGAAGTGATCCACCTCCCTCTTGTGCTTATATTCCCACTTCTTTAATGGTAGATGAGCAGGCATTGTAGCTTCTGAAACAGAAGTTGGATTCTGTTTTTAAGAATGAGCACATTTTAAACCCTCATTAATTTTCTTTGTAACGTAGGTATCTAGAGATGAAGTAAAGGCCATGACATATAATTACAAGGTCTTTTATTATTAACTCTTTGACCAGAAAGACCAGACTGTAATTATACAGTAACATATCACAGAGGGACAGAATAATCCATGTAAGAGATATGTGCATGTATACTCTATACTGAGTACACAGATAAGCACAAAATTGTGCCAGTAATCTGTGTTGCTGTATTCAAAGAGCACTAAAGTAACCCAAAGAAAAATGTTACTAACTCATTGCTTTTATGTTGTTGCAGTTAAGTGATGGTGGCAAGGCAGCTCGAGCAAACGTGGGAATAGGTGATGTGGTTTTCACCATTGATGGCATAAGTGCAGATGGGATGACTCATCTGGAAGCACAAAACAAGATTAAGGCCTGCACAGGAAATTTGACTATGACTCTGCAAAGGTAAAAGTTATTTTCTTTTTTAAAAAAACAACAAAATTAGTAATTTTTAATCTCAATTGCTTTCTGGCTGATAACCCGTAAATGTGGTTGCCTATGTGCAGTTAATGGCCATAACTGTAAGATAATGTCTTGGTAGCCTTAAATGTATGTGTGTACTACTCCCCAGACAACTCTACTATGAACAGAGAAAGGCTTTTTGCAACCCACTGTTAGTCCATCCTGTGCAGGATAGACTTTTAACTCTGGTTTCCGCTTTTCAAGGTCTCTTTTGTTAATACTAAAGAGTAATGCTGAGGAGATTTAAACTGAACTTCTTGCCTTCC
Organism: Alligator sinensis; assembly: GCF_000455745.1. Lineage (NCBI taxonomy): Eukaryota > Metazoa > Chordata > Crocodylia > Alligatoridae > Alligator > Alligator sinensis. Next base: position 203,498 of record NW_005841945.1, on the reverse strand, counting down.
CCCTTCCCAGGCTTGGATGTTTCTAGGGTTCCACCCTTCAGACTACTCAGCTCATACTCTATGGCTTCTTCTTCAAAAACTTTTCCACCTCTTTGTCTGAATGAAACAAGTTGCTTGTTTCAATGATTCAGTGATCATTAAGTCCCCAGCTTCCCCCTTTCCTTTGGCTGCTGATAATGGGAAGAGTAACAATTAAAGAGCTATACTGAGAAAGCACTGATGTTTACTAGCTTCATAACCATCATGTCTGCTAGACTTCTTGTGATTAGAGTTAGATAGAATATCCAAATAGAATTAGATAGGATATACAAAACTTGAGTGGCCAGCCTATATTAGTGGATTCATGATTGCTAACACAAACAGAATTTTAAAGAGATGACTGTCTCAGCTTAACCAGTGTCTGGATATGCTGCTTCAGGCAAACACTGCCAGCCTGTTACGGGTGGCTTACAATAGCTGTGTTCATTATACTAACAGATGTGTAAGTAAAGCTTTCTTCAGTGAGGAAGAACTACACTGAGAAGGCTGTTAACCACATGCTCTATTACAATGTGTCACCCTTTTTTACATTTTTCTCTTTTAAATGAGTATTTAAGGTAGGTTATGAAGAAATGACAGGAGATAAAACATTGTTGTTGATATGGGATTTGAGCCACGTTTGATTCGGAAGTTGATATTTAAGGCAGATGGTAAGAAACTGGTTAAAGTCAATGCCATCAGAGGCTATAAAACTATATATTTATTTGTCCTAGCTAATACATACCATTTTGAGCGGTGGCTCCCAACCCTTTTTTGCTGCGACCCTAAATCCAGGTCATGACCCCTGCCCCCATGACTCATGCCCAGCTGTGCCAGCAGAGCACAGACCAGGCCAAGATTACAGGGAGACAGGAGCGGGCAGCAGCGATAAGAGCCACCAGGCGGGAAGGGCAGACCCCCCGTGACCCTGATTTGGGTCGCAACCCAAGGTTGGGAGCCACTGATTTTGAGTATTTGGATTATAGATTTATTTTAAATTGAAAGAGAAAACATTTTGTTTCCCTGGAAAGCAAGCTTGGGACCTTAACAGAATATGCACCACTTTCCAAGAATTATGTAAAATTATCAAAACGATTATCCTTTTCCTATTGAAAGGACAGTCTGTAAAAACAGAAGGAACTCTTTTACAGGCATTATACATTTTACAGCTGTCCAGACTGTCATTTCTCTTCGTTCTCTCTGTTCTCCTTGAGCTTTAGGTAAATTCTGTTACCCAGATGATCTCATTAATTTACTGTACCAGGAAGATGGCAGGAGATAGCCTTGGGTTTGCACTGGCCCTCAGGTACCTATGACAAGGAGAACCTTCTTCTTCTATTCCTGGAAAGAAGGGCAGCCTGGAAATCAAATGGAAATCACAGTCCTCACCTATAGTGTATATGCATCTTATTTGAGGAAACCCTCAAACCAGATGTTAAAAGCATGTGTAGGAAATAAGGTCATTATGTGCAGTTTGGGGACTGACTGGCTCAACAGCAGCTCTGCAGAAAAGGACCTGTGGGTTACAGTGGACAGTAAGCTGAATATGAACCAACAAGGTGCCCTTGTTGGAAAGAAGGCTAATGGCATACTGGGCTGCATTAACAGGAGTCCTGCCAGCAGATTGAGGGAAGTGAATTTTCCATTGTATTCAGCAGTGGTAAGGCCACATCTGGAGTACCATTTTGGGCCCCTTACTACAGAAAGGATGTAGACAAGTTGGAGAGAGTCCAGTGGAGGGACTGAAAATGGTTAGGGGAATCTGGCACATGACTTAAGAAGAGAGGCTGAAGGAACTGGGCTTATTTAGCCTGGAAAGAGAAGACTGAGGTGGGATTTAATAGCAGCCTTCAGTTATCTGAAGGGTGGTTCCACAGAGGATGGAACTAGACTGTTCTCGGTGGTAGCAGATGACAACAAGGAGCAATGGTCTCAAGTTGCAGCACGGAAAGTTTAGGTTAGATGTAAGGAAAAACTATCTCGCTCAGAGGATAGTAAATCGCTGGAACAAGTTACCCAGAGAGGTGGTGGAGTCTCCATCCTTGGAGGTTTTTAAGACCTGGCTAAACAAAGCCTTGGCTGGGATGGTCCTGCTTTGAGCAGAGGGTTGGACTAGATGACATCCTGAGGTCCCTTCCATGCTAATTTTCTATGATTTTATGATTCTATGATTCCATGTCAGCCAGTCACAAGAAGCCCAGATTTCCATTGTCTTTACAATTAGTCCACCTGCCATTTTTCCTTTCAATTATAGTTATAGCACTTATAGCACTTCATCTCTTGCCACTCAAGAACACAGTCAGGAAGCCCAATGAATTATTTTTTGAAGTCCTCTTGACTGAATTTCCTACAGGCAGTTCTGGAGAGAAATGGTTTGATGTCCTCTGCTTCCTCACAAATAGCTGGCGAGACTAAAGGAAAGATGGTGCGAGTGATAGTCAGGTCTCATTCAGACAACAGGCCTGTCTGGGCTTGCAGCTTTTTAGATATGAATATGATTACTTAAAAGATTTGGGATTATTCTTTCAAGTGAGCTAATATTAAATGAGTTAGTCCTTTTAGCCCAATACAGGATCTGACTCATTGGAGTCTGCTACATGACAACTGAAGGATGTGTCATTTATCTCAGGATTAGCCTGCTGCAGATCAAAGAAACAATCCTCTCATTCCAGTCCCAGTATCTTTTCACTACGTGAGGGGGACTGATATCCTGCCTTGAGGTCATGCCAGTTCATAGTCCCGTATTTTTCAGCTTTTTCCAATCCTTTCTCGATCCCATAAGGAAGAAGTATTAGGCAACTCTCTCCTCTATCCCTTGGCTATGAATACATCACGGCTTTGGTTATTCAGTAACAGAATTGTTTTGATTTTAAAAAAAATAAAATTGGAAGGGTGGAGTGCATCTGTATGTGTGCTTTTTGCTTTAAAGATTGGTTTGATTCATAATAACTACAGATACTAGCTGCTTGTAGGAGGCATTCCTCTCAGGAGTAATTAAGGCAGTAAAATGAGCTGCTTTATAAAAAGACTGTTATTTTTTTATGGGATTTTTTTAGGAATTATTTTCCCCAAAAGGCTGAAGTAATGGGGGAGATGCTAAGGTATGATGTTAGCTCAGGTTAAAGAATGTTTTAAAACAATGTGATGTTTAAAATAGGTAGGAAAAGCTGAGATTTATTATAAGCAACTTTCTTCTGTGTTGTTTTTCTACTTGTTTTTATTTTTGCTTTTTGTTATGTATTAACACAATGCCAAAATGTTTGACTTTCAAATACACTGCTGGACTTACCCATCCATACAACTGAATAAGAGGGGATGTGGCTTGCACAGAAGAGGGCATTTCACAGATAGCAGTTCCCTGTTTTGTTTTGTTTTTTTTAATATCTGTCAAGGTATCCTTGCACTGTACAGAAAAGGATGTATGGTGGTGGAGAGACCATAATAAATCAGGAAAGGGTGGAACTTAAGGAAATAGAAGATATGGGTGGGGGGGATTAATATGGTACTGAAAACATAGTGCTTCTGCTTTTCTTTTTGTAATTACAAAGGTACTTTGAGTTGTGGTGTAGTTGACATATGTTGGTGTAGTTTTATGATGCAGTTAAAGATGAGGAAAGAGGCCATCATTTCTTATTCGATTAGATATCTGAGTTATAATCAGGATAATATATGTGAAATTATTAATGCAGTTTAATTTGTTAGTTGTATTCAGTAGCACTCACAATGCACTACACAAAGCCTTTGCCCATAGAAAGACCGCTGATGTCCCTAAAGAACATGATTTGTTTGATCTCGGTACAAGATTCTGACACGTTATCAAGGCTTATGAGATCTGTAAGACTGACAGTGATATTGTACCTAAGAGAATGTGTGCACTGCATACAGTCCATAATGAAAAAGCTTATTGACATGCTGTTAAGTCTTCAAATAAAATGAATCTAAATTAAATAAATGAAAGCTGTCTGACTATGAAAACTGACTGCATATGAAGTTTCTTCAACTTTTCCAAAAAAAATTAGAAGGCGATATATTTGAGGGGGGACTTTTCCCTAAATTAAACAGTGCAATATAGTGTTTAAATATGTAATTGTTAATTCTTTTTGGAGGGAAACAAGCTTACAACGACCACATTTTTAAAAGGGGCACCTTGCTTGGAAACTTCTTTAGAACATCTGTATATATTAATATTTTCCAGATGTGCACCATAGTGAGTCTAACATCTACATATGTTTAAAAGTTTTCTCAGGTATCTACTATTAGTTCTTCAAAGGAGTTTCATCATTTTCCAAGGACAGCATTAGTTCAAAATTCTTGTTCAAAGTTTATAATGTCCTTTAGTTGTCTTTTGCTGATTTTTCTCATATTTACCTTTTTATTTTTGTGCACAGACTTAACTGGCTTTTGTGCAACTTTCAGTGCAGTTGCTCATCTTCTTTTTTTAGGAAATTAATTTCATCATTATGAAAATGTCCTTTATGGTATGTGTCCATTCCTCCCCAAGATCTTATTCTTTTACATCCCAATATTTTATTTTTCACTTAAAAGTATTTTTCTTGGTTCCATGAGGACAGATGGAAACCAGATGCTGACTTTTTTTAGATACCTGTTCACCTTTGGTAATTTAGCATACACTTCAATAAATAATATTGTAAGTTACTGAAGTGTATAGCTAGGGAGAAACTGTTTTAAATGTTTTGGGGAATATTTCTCCAGGATCTTGTCTCCATGGGCTTTCAGTTCTTAAAAGCCAGAAAGATAAAAATCGTGAATATTTATTGTTACATGAGGTCATACCCATCAAGCATTTGAAAAAAAATCTATTAACACAAACATGCAAGCATTGGAAAAGAGACTTTACAATACTCCATGGTCTAGTAATGTTTATTGTTATAAAGCAGCTATTATTTACTGATGCTGCTGACCAGAGAAGTCTATACAATTGTGATATCATGCTGAAGTTATTTTAGAAAACTAACCTGTCTACTACTTCACAGCTATCTTCATTCTCCCCCCCCCCCCCCCCCCCCCAAATCTCTCACCCATTGACTACCTCAATTTACATTTTCACTGACTGGCTTTCTCACAAACATACAGGCTTCTGGCTTCTTTACTATTCCATTCAGGAAGAGCACAGACCAGATGCAGACACTTGATCAGACTGACAAAGGGTATTTGTACCCAAAAGCTTGCAAAGTATTTTTCTAACTATTTGAGTTAGTCTGATAAAAGATATTGGATTTACCCAAAGAACCTTGTCTGCCTGTGTTCTTAAACCAACATGGTTACAACCTATACCCTGAGTTAGAGTTTAACTCTTCTCCTTGAATTTAGTTGTAAAAAAAAATAATTGTTTTCAGTGAGACCAGAGGTCAGCCAGATCTGAGTGTTTAGCTGCCATCTGAAATAATTGTATTTTTCCATTGTAGGCCATGATGTTGTGGGAAGGGAACGGATTCTGTTCATGTTAAAATGCCAAAGTACTGGTCCACCAAGCCCCTGTTCTTGTAAACACTTACATCTGTGAATGGTCAACGTTTCCCTTTAAGAATATGCAAAGTTTTAAAGTGATCTAAGTAAATTGCAGTTTTTGAATGGGTGCATTCAACCAGCAAGATCAGTTAAGGATTGCAGAAGTGGAATGGAAGGGAGGAGCTCAGCTCCCATACTGCAAGCAGATGAGTCCTTAGAAATGTCAAGACTATCTGATTTAAGAAGTTCTGCGTACTTGTACCTCCCATTGGTCAGGCCACAGGCATTGATCTTTCACTCTTGTGTGCAGAACTCTATAGATAAACATCTCCTTCATTCTAGCCAGGGTATTGGAAGTGACTGAAACAACAGATGAGTTAAAAAAAAAAAAAAAAAAATAGCAATGCTATACAAAGGCAATCTATTCTAGGTTTTTTCCCCCATGTCAGTCCCTTCTGAAGACTTCATACTTGTGCAAGACTCGCAAGAAACTACCCATTTAAGTTTGTGTGCACCTGCATAAAATAAGGGAATAAAAAGTCTTTGTTGTGTAATGTGCTTTGTTGATCACAGCATAATATTGATATTTGACTTTTTTCTTCACTTTACCCCTCCCATTTGTCTTGTTAACTCCATTCTTCATTGTATCAAGGCTGAAACGTAGTTTGTGTGCACATCAGGGCATCGGTTATATCTCTTGTATCTAGTGCACGGTCCCTGACTTGCTCTTGAATTAAAATAATATTTAGTATTATAACAACTTGAGGCCTCAAACTAATTGGGTGTCTTTGAGAATCACGGTGGTAGAACCCATGGAGGCAAAGTCCAGGTTCATGCTGGGAGACGTGACTCAACTGTTGTCTGTCCCAAGTGTTCAAAAATCATGAATCAGACATCAAAAAGTCATAGGAGTAATTAATAAATACACACTGGCTGGCAGGTTTCTTTTTATTATTGTTTCTTTGGGTTTGTGAACCTTTATTTTATAATTACTTGTTTCAACAGTTATGAAGGCTAGGAACTTTATTTTAATGAAATACGCACTTGTGAGACCTTGTGATCCAGGAAGGCAAGGTTTTAAGAAAGCATACCAGTGTTACATAATTCATGATAAAATTGACAACAGTGTGGCCCTTTCTGACTAAACTCCTCTTTGATAGCATCAGGTGTCCATGAAAAAAGAGAACACTTGCCTATTCCTGCTAATCCTAAGAGAAGGGCCTATTGTTAGAGCCCCTTTGGCTCAAGCAGTCAATATTAAATTCTGTCTGCTCCCTCTGCCAGGTATCATAATTTGAACCATGATTTTTAAGGCCATTCATCCAATAATTCATTTGAGGAAGGCCCTTCTGCAGTAAGATTTTGTCACTACTCTATTTTTTTTTTAATTGTGCTGAGAGTCCTAGTTCGCTAAGCAAATGCACAGTACAAGATTGACCAGTCAAAAGAGGTAAGTTTTAATGGTGTCATTGTTAATGATTCCAACAAAGTGTAGGAGAGAGGAAGTAGTGGTATTATGTTTGCATTTACTGTGCACATACTGGGTGCATCTACACAAGATGTTTTATTGCACATTAGATTAATCCATGGGGTTTTCAACCTTTTTTGGTCGGGGTATCCCCGGCAGCTGGTCGAGAGGCAGAGAATCCCCCGGTGGCCAATCCATGAGCAGGGGGGAGCCAACATGGCAGCGAAACTGGAAGTGCCCACAGCGTCTCAGCATTGCCGCCGTGTAACTTCTGACACCCTCCAAAGTACCCCCAGTGGTATGTGTACCTCCAGTTGAAAACCCCTGGACTAATCTAATGAACAGTAAAGGGTCACTGTCTACACGTGCACGTCAATTACTGCACATTAAATTAGTCTAATGTGCCGTTAGCTAGTACCGATATATAGGTATTAGAAAAATGGTGCATTAACTAATGTGTTGAAGCACATGTGTACACCTTGACTGGTAACAATGTGCTCCTGATCAGCCCAGGCAGCACAGGGCCACAACTGCTAGCTGGCTAAGCCCCAATCTCTGGGGGGTGGGGGAGAATTGTCCCAGCTCCATGGAGCTGGACAGCTACCCCCATGACCCCTTCCAACCCAGGGCTGGTACTTGGGGAGCATGGAGCTCCTCCTGGCTGCTACAGGGGGGGCAGAGCAGGGCAAGAGCAGTCCTGAACTGAACTTCTCCTGTGGGGAGCAGATTTGCTTCTGAGAGGTGCAAGTTCAGATGTGTGCCCAGGTGCAGTTTAATGTGCCTGAATTTTCTGCTCAGAAAATTCAGGTGCATTAATTGCATGTGTAGATGCACCCACTCAGGCATTGATGCTTGGATCCAAATATTTAAGGAAATTTAGTTGCACAACTCCCCACAGATACCTAAATACCTTTCAACTCCAGCTACAAGAGATTTGCCCAAGTTAACATGTAATTTTAAGCAGAGCAGGAAATTGAACCGGGGTATCCTGTGCCCCAGTCCAGTACTTTAATCACATGAATGCATGCTGTCTTAGATTTTTAAAGCCATTTTAATTCAATCCTTGCTATAGAAAAGTGTAAAAGTACTGTAACTGCTCAGCAAAACCAAGAGACTGGACTGACATAGCAATCAGAAAAAGAGATTTGCAGAGGGAAGCAAGCTTTTGAAGAGATGGAAACTGAACAAGAGTTTGTTTCATTTTAAATGACTATTAAACTTCCTACTGTCAGTTTTACACGTCTAGTGCTGCTGTGTGTGTGGTTTTGTTTTCAGTTGGGTTGGTTTTTTTTTAAATAAGGACCAGCTTTTAAGCAAGTCAAAAGAATGCATTAGTGCTGTTTTTGTCTGACCTTGATTAATTGGTATCTTCACTTCCATACATAGGCATTTTTATCTCTTGCATACATAGGAGAATGCTTTGTTTTATGTTTATGAGTTTCAGATGCTGATGGAATTATGATGCTCATATTTTTCAACCTTTATTTAAAACATTTTATTTGTTTTTCTTATAAATGGTGCTATCTACTCCTAGTGAAAAAAGGGGTTGATTCATTGAAAAATTATTGGACTTCACTAAAACTCAAACAGTTGTTAGTAGACTCAGAGAGATAATCTAGAAGTCCTTGTTTGCTGTCATGAGAACTGGGTACCCAATTCAGTTTGAAATCCCTGGGAGAATTGTGGTTATTGGATTGGGGTCTAGTATTATTCTTTTCTGCTTAGGACTTTGTTCTGCATTAATTTGTCATCTAAAAATAAGTGACACTTGCAAAATGTTATTTAAAATATAGCTTTGTCATTGTGCTCCTGCTACCTACTTCTATGGTAGGTTTCTCCTAGATGTTCTGAAGTGCTTCAGGAAAAAAAACAGTTAATCCATTTCTTATGTTACCCTGAACTTATTCCACGTTGCCAATATTAAATTTGTTATAGCCTGTTCACTGCAAAACTCACTGTTTCAACATTTGACAAATACCTTTTGCTTTCTTTATGAGAATTCACACAAAGTTAGCTAAGCAATAAACCACTGAAAATCGCAACATGCACCTGTTCAGTAGAGATTTATTTGACAACATAGTTCTCTAGAGATTGTCAGGGTCACTTGATCAAAGGAAAAGGCTGACCATTCCTTTTTTGTAGTTGCTTCTCAGAGATGCTAGAGTACCATGCACTGGAAAAGAGAACAGACAGACTCTCCTTTGTGTGCTTGATTTTTTCATAGCCATGAAGAGGAGGTTACCGGACTTGTTTATTAAAGGGCATAGGGCAGTAGGAGTATAAGACCGCTTCAGGGATTTGGCTGGGGGGTGGGGGTGGTGTACAAGGATAGGTGTAGAATGGTACAGATTAAAGGAGAAGGAGGCAGACTGAAATAGAAAAGAAAAGCTACAGGATCCTCTCCAGAAATGAATCTGTAATTCCTGGGTCACATTGCCAGTATGTTTCACAGAGTTGACAAAGTATTCATCTCTTCACTCTAGCAGTTGGTCCAGTTAATTTGTCACCTCAAATGATAGAGGTTTGTGCTGCAGATAAGAGTTTCAGCCTGCAGATGACCTGTGTAGGAGTCAGTGAGCATGTCTACATACGTATTTATATGAACCAAAACTTAACGTACCTTTAGTTAAGGCGCATTAAAGCTATTTAGGCATGCATCTGCATATGGATGTGTTAATGCACATTAAAGCGCATTAAATTTAGGCATGGATAGTTAAGTTGCATTAGCACATGTGCAGACGCATTAATGCACACTAGCATGTCTACATGTACACTAATGTGACTTACCTATTCGTGCTTAATTTGATACCTGCTTTATGCTCAAGACACATTTAAGGGCATGCTCATGTAGACACATGCCCTTAATTCACCTTTAAAATGGCAATTTTAGGGTAAGCCCGCTTAAGAGGCACATGTAGACGCACCCAGTGTGTTTCTGCATGAGAAAATTTGTCCTTTGGGGTGGGGCAGGGAGGTGGATTTTTTTGTTTCATTTTATTTTTGGTTGCAGTGTTCTGAAGTTATTTAGGAAAATGGTAATTTTAAAGGACTGTGGAGGTGCAAGGCCAAGCATTTAAAAAGTTAGGAAATATAATAATTTAAAAAATGATGGAATATGAAACATGCCATACCGTGGAATATGCTGCACTATGTTGATTACAAAGTAGCTTGTGGAACTGGCCATGTTTCTTGCCATCATGATTGGAGAAGTACTTGAAAATGTGATCCAAGTATGCCCTCATGGCTCCAAGGTTAGGTATATATCACTCATTTTTAAAACAACCCATGATTTAAGACAACCTTGTGGTATGATGCAGCTTCACTCATAATGTTTAAATTAAGCTTGGCTATGCTAAAGTAACTTCCATTTTCAGAAAGCCCAAAATATATTTCGAGTCAGAGGGTGGGGTAGGGGGTGTGATACTGCCTGGGGTGTTATAACTTTTGGGTGAAAAGTAGTACTTCGTAGATGCTATTCAGGCTGCTAGGCTTAGTATTTATGATGCTGTGCTAGCTACAGTATTTATTTATAAGTATTTATTTATAAATACATGCTTTTTTATCAATAGAAGTTAAAAACTAAATTATTCTGACTCCAATTTAGGAAAGTTAACAACAATGAAAAGACAACAAAAAGGTGTGGGGGAAGAGTGTTAGGTGGGGTGGAGAGAGAAGAATAGTAAGGGGAGAGTAAAAGAGAAGAAAGAAGGAAGTAATAATAACCTTACTCTGTTGCCAGTGCCTGTTGTATTTTTTTTGTTATTCAGGTGCTCATATTGTGACAAAGTACTATTAAGAAAAACCTCACCAATTAGGAGCAAGCAGGAAATCCAAAATGCAGAGAAATATTCAACAGAATGCTAAAATCTTAACAAAAAATGTTGTGAAACTAGCACTCTTGTATACTACATTTATATTAATCTAGTAAAATATCAAAGACCAAATTTTAAATGCGCAGTGTTCAAAACAAAAGGAAACTTACAAATGGTCATTTAACTTACAAATGGTCATTCCTTAATTGAGTCAATCAAGACTTTAGATAAAATAGAAGCCAGCACCCCAAGGGAAACTCCGGTCTTACAGGTCTCTTTAGTTTTCAGCTGCAGTGGAAAGTTTCTACCCACTTGAGGGTCTTTTGTTGTCTTTAAAGTTTTAACCTACTTAAACAAATTGTTACTTAATTATTTTTATCTAAATATGAAGTTTTTGCTCTGTAAAGAAGGAATTCTGTTAGAATTGCTAAGAAATAAGATCTGTACTCCTCCTGCAGGCCCGTGGCAGCTCATATAATGCTGTGACTTCTCTACCACTCAACCCAACATTTACTGGTTCAATGACCTCTGTCCTAATAGAAAACACAGAATACCTACCACTGGACTAGGGTGTAATGCAGAAAAGAGGAGCTGCTCATTGACTCTCTTTCTTGGATCTACATGTGGCCTTATCCATGCATATCATCCATAAGAAACTCCAATGCTGTGAGGGTTGAGGGAGGAACACATATGTGGAGCTCATGTCCCCTTGGGCTTCTTTTTTTAAGGTGATTAAATAGATCCCAGTCCCTGCTGGTTGCTGAAGAGGAGGAGGTAATCTAGGTCAGTGTGTCAGCCTGCCTGCTTATTTCAAAAAGGCTTAAACAAGAGCAAGATGCGCATCTGTGGAATATATATACTATACTGTAAAATACTGTATTTTCTCACATTTTCTCACATGCAATGTATCCTGAAATATGATATAAACCATGTTTTTTAAGTGCAAAATTAAGAAAAGTGGTGCATATTATAAGTAAGAAAATGTGGTAGCTTGTATTTTCACTAAAGTTGTGTCTCTATTTTAGAAGAATATATCACAAAGCACCTTTCTGTTATTCCTAGGGAGCCTGCTACAGACTTTGACCTAGTGCATGACTCATATGCATCATGTTCCAGATACAAGGGAAGGAGCTTGCTAGCGTTTGTAACAGTGATCATTGGGGTACAGAAGTAGCTTCTCACTTCTTTTTAATTTCAAATAGTAAGGTACTGTTCTTCCAGACACTGAAGTCTTTTTAAACCATACCCAAGTTCTGGACTGTCATGTAACTGGAAGAAAAATAGTTTGTTTTTATCAGTGCACAGCAGAGCGGAGTGATAGTTGATTGTATGTTGAGATAATGCCTCTGAAAGTAACAAAATTTTCTTTCATCATGTTTTTTTTTAATGCCCTCACAGTGAAGTATGTGACTTTTTTTTTTTATTCAGAGCGTCACTACTCAAAACACTTGAGTTACCTTTTTTTTCTATCCTACTTTGCCTGGCATTAAAGCTAAAATATCTGGGATAAAATACCAGTTGTAATAGAAAAATTCAGAAGGAAGCTGATTATATTACATATTTTTGCACTCAGAAGTGTCTTGACACATGAGCTCATATGTTTCTTCTAGAGGTGCATCGATATTTTGGTCCATATCAATCGGTATCAATAAAAGGAAAATTGACATTATTGGCAATCAGCTTTTTTTGGTTGGTGTAGCCAGTAATGTCACTGAGAACTGCTGCATGCATGTGCACAGCTGCAGCATGCACGTGACCAGGAATGCAGCCCAGCAGCATGGAGAGCAGAGTCCAGCTGGTAAGTCTGTTGGGGGGATGGGGCGTGGGAGTGGGGGCAGATCAAGGCTCCCACAGTGAGGGCGGGAGTGGGGCTGGGGCAGGGGCACGGGCAGGGGCTGCCAAGCCAGGGCGAGATGCACGATGGAGCTGCAGGCAGCTTGTCTGGGGGACATGGGGCCAAGGAGGGAAGGCAGCTTCCAGCAGCTGTGTACATCCCCAGGGGAGGCATGGTGGGGCATGTGGCCCCCCCAGATTTGTGTGTGAGATGAGGATGGGCTGCCCACTCAGGGCTAGGGGCTGCACTGGCCTCTTCCCAGTGCAGGGCTGGGCCGGGGCTGCACTTGGGGTGGGCAGGCGGCAGCAGCACTGGGAGGGGGGGGCTACAGCCACCCC
>NW_005841945.1:170643-190528 GCF_000455745.1 Alligator sinensis | reverse complement strand
CCGAGTTAGCCCCTGGCCCCAAGCCTTCAGCGGGTAGCCTGCCCTCGCCTCACACAAATCTAGGGGGCACATGCCCCCCATGCCAGACAAGCTGCCTGTGCACCCTGTCCAACTCCACCTTAGCTGGGTAGTGCCTGCCCCAGCACCACTCCCTGCCTCCCTCCCTCACCATGGGAGCCTCTATCTGCCCCCCCCCATACCTCTTTCCTCCCCTCCCATCCCCCCAGACTTACCAGTCAGATGCTGCTCTCCAAGCTGCTGGGCTGCAATATCGCTATGAGATAGGTATTGGCTGATATGGCTGGTTAATAATCGGCTATCTGCATTGGCCAAAAAAATCTTTATCAGTGCACTCCTAGTCTTTTCTTGAGGAGTTAGGTAAAGCTAGTGCGCTTGATTCAGTAAGTGAGCAAGTTTTAGTAAGAACACTATGCATTCAGAAACTGTTCAGCAAGTGAAATAAATAGAAGGGCACAGTTCTTGCTTCCAGATGGAATTCAAAATGTTTCTTTTTGTGGCAAACAGCATTTTGTTGCATATCTGCAAGGAATTTGAAAAGCCACAAGATACACTGCAATGAAGTGAACCTGACAATGTAAATGCCACCTGTCTGGTTCAGAAAGAGGCTTGATAGAATAAAAGTGAAAGGCTGGATATGGAGAAGAAGGGGTGAAAATGAAAGGTCAGCTGTTCAATGGGGTATTTCTGCATGTCTTCCAAAAAAACTGAACGGGCATGGTAGTGAGGAAAGTGATAACAGGCCTTTCAAAGGCGTATCGTATTATTGAATGCCTTAACTTCCAGAGCTGCAAAGGACCCAGAGGACAGAAAACAGAGCACAGGACGTGGAGTACAGGGTAATGAGGAGGATATTTTGCCTGAGAGAGAGAAATACAACGCTGTCTGGTATACTGTGTGGCTATGAATAGATGTTGAATTTGTTCTGGGCTTAACTGTTCTATCCCTGGAAAAAAGTACAGTTGTTTACACATCCATGTCTATTGTCCCAGGATAAATCCTAAAAAAAGTTGATAGGATAAGAAGTATTAACAGTTTATCCCACGGAATCACAAAGTACATCTGAATGAATTGCATCATTGACTCAATGGTAGAAAAGTGGCAGGCAGTGTGTTCAATCGCTCACTAAATCCTGCTTAGAAGTGTGATGTGTGTATGAACTAATCCCTGGATATTTCTGTTCCAGGACAGATGCAGGTACAACTTGTCCAGGGACAAATGCAATATGTGTTTCTAGCCTGAATGCCATCAGCTGTGGAAAATAATGCTTAGAGAAGTTTTAAAAACATATCTTCTGACTTGTAGTTGAATGTAAATAATTGTTTTTATTGTATTTGGAAGGAAACAGCTACATCTGTTTGAAGAACTGCTGGCATTGTGGCTTTGAAAATAAGACTGTTTGCATAAAGAACAGTCTTAATACAGTTGATAAAGAAAGTGGAGCAGGGACTTACTTAATCCTAGTTGGCATACCTCGGTTAGCTTCTATAGAGCTATGTTGACTTGCTGCATCTGAGGAAGAGCACTCCTTGGCTTCCAGGTGCTGCATGGGAGTTGAATGAAGCCATATGAATAATAAACTTCTGTTTGCAGTTTGAAATGACTTTTTGCAATTCCAGTGACTTTCTACTGTATTTTAGAATTCTAAAGAAGCTGAGTTGGGGAAATTTCACAGTTGGCGGCAGGGAATCATTTAATGTATTCCACATGGTTATATTTACATTTTACTACTTACAGAAAGAACCAGCATATTAGCAAGTTGAAATTTAATACAAAAAATGTCTAGTTAGTGTTACTAGTTTTGTGACCACTGCTCCATAATGTTCTCCAGCTTGCACAGCACTGCAGCCTGTTTATTTGTTTTTGAGGATGCTTTACATTCTTATTGTTTGGAATGCTCTTTCATTGCTGCTTTTTGGATACAAAGGAAAGCATATAATAAATATGCACATGATACCAATATTATGAGGTTCCCAGTGCCTGTTTGTTTCTTTCTAAGTGCTCTTTAATGAGACGGGTAACTGACTGTGTAGAGTTTTTTCCCAGACTGTTAAATGTAAAAACCGTCATTATGTTGATGCATGGCAGCAATGCAGCAATCCTACGAAACCTCTTTTATACCTAGAAGTGGCTACTTCCTAATTCTAAGGGGAAAATATTTCCTGTCTAGTAGCTGTGGAATAGCAGATTACCCATTCTGTAGCTGCACACTTTCTGTACATAGCCACTGGATTTATTGTACTGTCACCACCTGTGTATTCTAGTAGATGCAGGGCTAGATCCAAAAAGAACTGAAGCACATGCATGTTAGAGTGTAGAGGGTCTTAACAGTTGTATAGATATCAATGGGGACTGATATAAATTGTTATTATGCAGATATAGCAGTTGGATCATTTTGCCATACAAGTGTAAAATGCCTCCAACTTGTTTACTTGCATCACTGCAGGGTCATGCACCACAAGGTGTTAGAGCATAACAGCTGATGCATGCTATCAAGCAGCAGTAGCATCATCTCCCCCTTCACTTTTAAGCAGCTACAAAAGCTGTTTGTCCATGCCATGGGTACTGCAGTCCTTAACTTTCAGGTGCCTGATCCCTGATACAGAGTATGAAATTTATAGTTAGCCATGTAAGCTACACATTGTGCATCTAGAAGTGCTATTAATGCACAACAATAAACTCTGGAACAGTTCGAGCCAGAGTCAACTGCTCCTGGGTGCAGTATCTACAAATGCGCCCAGGACCACAGCAATTTGAGCCAGGGCAAAGCAGCCCTGGGCTGGCAGGAGGAATGGGGGGTCAACCCTGGGCTCCAGGTGGCAGCAGCAGCAGGACTGGCAGCAGCTCTGGACCCCGCTGGCTGGACTGACTGGGCACAGTTTGCACCTGGCAGTCACCATCTACATGTGCACTTGATCACACTTAATGACTCTTTCGTAAGATAGTACTTACAGTGGCTGGAAGGAAGGCCCGTTGGTCCACTTGGGATCCAGAGCCTGGAATTTGCTTCTGAGAGTAAATACGTACAAGCACATTTTCAAATAAATGAATAGGGACCAGTCTTCTCATTTACAAAGCACCTGCAGAATGGAGAATGATGTTACAGTGGTACCAACATTGTAGTGGCCTACTGGTTAAAGTATTCAGGAAATGGGAGATATGGGTTTAGTTCCCTCCTCTACCTTTTGAGATTCAAACCCATGTTTCCCATCTCCAGCTCTGCCTTAAGCCACCAGAGTACACCCTAGTTTGTGCATACCATTTGGCACCCCTCCTGCTATAGCTGAGCCACTATATGGAATGGAGTGCAAAATTCATGGGGTTAGCAGGAGAGCAAGCAAAGAGGAACATAACTGTAATGTTCAGGTCCCTGATCCCCAAAATAGCACATACTCCCATGCATGTATGGAATAGTAGGATGCATGGTTTTTCAGATAAGGGATCAGATCTCATTGCGTACATTTTAACATCTGCCAGAGGCCTTAGTTTCTCATTTATAAGTGGTGATTCAGGTCTAACAGAAATGAAAATGCCTAATTTATATAGCCAGTTAACTAGGAAAGCATATTGCCAGTAGTTGTCCTTTTTATAGCTTTGCTAAATTTTTTGGTGGGTTTTTTTTTTTGTTTGTTGGTTGGTTTGGTTTCTGGGATGAAATCTTAAGCCAAATAATGAGGTTAGTTTGTAACTGACAAGGTTTCTCAATTTGTGTTGATGATTGTCATAATAATTACTGCCTTTTAAGTAATCATTTACCAGAGTATTTAGATTATTTTTAGTGTGCCATTTAAATAATATTGGCTTTTTAGAAGCTACCCAGGCCTCCTTTTTCCAAGTACAGTTTGTCATGAGGACTAGAATAAAGTACTGTCCTGAAAGTGCACAGTGACTCAGAACATTCTATTGTCATCTGAGATATTCTTGGCAATTTCACCTTTGATTCAAGAAGGTTCCTGCTATTCAGTTATCAAAACTAAAATTATATCTTCTTTGCTGGAACAGCTAATGATATTGTTCCCTGATAGAAAAAAATGACATTGGATGTTTATAGGAAATTACATGATGGCATAATGTAGTCTGAAAGGAAATGTTAGAATCTATAAAGGGTATATTAGGTTTTCTTATGGAAGAAGATATCAGATTAATCAGCCAGTTAATTTTGTATCCAGGATGATTATGGCCAGTGTTTGGATGATTCAGAGGAAAATAAAAATGTTACCATAGACAGACTTAAACAATAATTAAATAAACACCCACAAGACTTGGATATAAAATATTCATCAGCACCATTTATTATCTCTCACAAATCTGTGGCTAATTATATGGGTTGAGATCCTGTGTTTAGGGGGAAAAAAAACAACATTTAATTGGGTTGATCCTAATCTTATTTGCCTCTAATTTCATCAAGTACTACAGCTCCTTTTTATCTGTTATACAATAAGACAAATAGGAAGTAATGAACAGTCTTCATCATAGATGCTGAATAACCTTTCACATTTTGTGGCAGAATCAAGCATCATTTGGTTTTGGGGATGTCTGCATCCAGAATTGAGTCTTCCAAAATTGAAACCAGAGGACAATGTAAAGGAATATAGTTCTCAGTGCATGCGTGACATGCATGCCCACAGATTTACTAGACAGTTTGTCAGCAGGGGTGGTGGTCTCTAAGCATGTTTGATGTTTGTGATTTGAATAATTAAACACCTTTACCCAAGGCAGTCATGTTTTTTCTGGTTTTCTGTATTTGAACTCTGATGGTTGACCTATACCTTGGAACACAATACGTTTCAACAATATAATGTGCTATGTCATGAATAATGGTACTTTCGTAGACTTGAATGGAAAATTTGGTCCTGCTTTGCTAAAGGGAGATGTACTTTAGCACTGGATAGGCATGTTCAAATCATCCTGAAGAATTCTTCTGGGCTTGTTCTCCTGATAGAAAAACTTGCCTGGAAATGCCTGAACAGATATTTAAATGCTGAGTTCCTGAAAAGCAGGTAATATTTCAGTGTTGACACTGCACAGCCAAAGGGGGTCCCCTGTACATGCATCTCATCATGCTCTATTTGCTTCCTCAGTCTCTCTGGAGACAGATGACACTAATGCACTGAATCAGCCTGTCTCCCCAACTGCACGTTGGAATCAGGAGGGAGACATGTTCTGCTCCCTCATCTGCTGGAGCAGTAGACTCCACTGAGTGACACACTGTCTCCCAAGGAAGGGTGATGGGATTGTGGTGTGGCTTCTCTAAGAAAAGAAGGTGTACAGATATTCACACTTCCAGAAGTAATGTAATCCTAGTTGTTACCACATTATTTTTCTACTTGAGCCTCCAGTTTTACTCTGGGAGCAGTGACTCTCCCAAGAGAAATTGATCTTCATATGGCCAAGACATCAACATTGAAAAAAGTTGAACATTCATACAAAAACAGACACATTTTATTTGGGCCTTTTAAAGCAATTATTAAGCTTACATAGACAGGTATATACCATTGTTAGAGATGCGCTGATGGCTTTCAGAAAGCTGAAACAGCCTTAAGTGAGTATAAGTGAAATCATGAGTTATGTTGTCAGTTAATAGCAGATTTTTCCCCTTGTACAAATCTGAATTGCAGTTGATTTTTTTTTTGCTTGTGAAATAGGTTTGCAAATTTTAGCAAACTGTACTTGCCTGTAAAATATGCAATATATAACTTTGTCTGTAGTCATAAATGTAGTAACATTTTCTGCCAAATGTCTTAAGCACTTCCAACTATCAACCATAGGCACACTTATGAATGTCTCTGTTTCTTATGGCTGGGAGAAGTTACCAGTTACTTGTTTTTTTTCTCCAGTTCTTGGTTACAAGGTAACAGCATTTTAAGTCAATCATTTTCCACAAGCTCTTAAACCGTAAGAGACCAAACTGTTAATTGGACAGTGCAATTAGAGTGTGTATAAGTGTGTATTAGGTTATATGTTTTGTACACAGTAACTTTGCTCTAAGCTTAGTATGTGTTCTCCCTGCCACCTCTCCCCAACTAATTTTGAGTTAAATTGTGACTGGGATTTTTGTCCTTACTCTCACATAATCCTGTGATGCCTATAGATGTCTTTGTGCTGCATAACTCTAACCATGGTGCTATGAGAGAAAATCCAGGGGGAATATGCTTGTGCCTATCCTGACTGATACTCATTTTGTATTTGGGAATCTAGCTTGCCCTCAGCTACATACGTGTAGCTCCTTTTGCATTTGGTCCAGACAGTTACGTGGATGTACTTTACAACTGAGTTGTTAGTATATTGCTTCATTTTTAAGACTTCGTTTTTGGCTCATTCCATCGGTGCCTGCAAACATAAAAACCTGCTGTCAAGTTTGGGGAAGGTAATGTTGAGAATAAAGAAAATATTGAGATTTAAAGCAATTTAGCTTAAGTGAAAATACTTCATAGGCACCATGCATGAACTAAATTACCCTGCAGTTTAGTGAACAGGTGGTTTGTTGTTGACTAGTTAAACGTTACTCCATCACTGCGACTTTTTTTTAACCTGCGAGTAAAGAAATCTTTATTTTGTTACCAGGAACTTTCATAGGAAGGGACAGGTAAGTACATTCTGCACATTAGCTGTTAAAGTGTCATACTAGCAAGGTATAGAAATATAGTGAAGTAAAAATGTATCTTGTCCATTGGTGTATTGTGTAATACTCACTGAAGCAATTAAGGATGGCATGCCAGTATCTCAATGACAGTTGCAGCTTAGTGTTGGTTAAGTTTGCAGCAGCTATGAGAAACACCATTTGCAGAGTATGTACCACTTACAGCGTCTGTGTTACAAAAATTAGTTTAAACAAACTTACTACTAAAGTACATAGATGAAGATTTCTCTTTGGTGCATTTTAAATGAAAGTTCTTACCTGCTCTTGTAAGGCAGTATTAAACTACTGGACTTCTACCACAGTAGGCAGGATAAACTTCTCTATCTCTAATTTTTCTGGCATTAAGTACAAATTAAAATGCACTTTTGAAAAGCCAGTTTTATTTCTAGTTACCAAGGATTCTGGGTCTGACAAAAAAGCACATTATGAAAAATGCTACTTCTGCTACACATAGCCCTAGTAATTCTCTAGTTGGGCATTATGAATTAATCTTTAAGATTACAGTAGCATTGTGTGGATCCCAGATGAGACGATGCTGAAAATTGCTTTTTGGCTCTGCTGGTGAGTTGCTGCCTACAGACCACAGTGATCCTTAGTCTGGCCTGTGGTGTCTACAGGATGTGAAACTCTTATAAGGTGCAGACTTTCTCTTTCAGAGTTGCTGCTGAGCTCCAACTACTAATGTAGTTGATGAGAATTAAGGGTATTCAATACCTCCCTGGGAAAGCTCTACATCCCATAGGTTGGACCTAATTCCTCCTTTTGTTAGCCAGTGTTCAATAGATGCATCTAATACTTGCTTAAGGACTAAATAACTAACCTAAAGAAACAACTTTTTTTTTTTTAAGAGGAACTGAGAAAACAGAAGCTTGCAATGGTCTTTTACATGAAGGTGCATTTTTCACAGGCTTTGTATCGCATCTGATTTTGATCCTGGGTTTCTCTGAAGCATTATCTGAAGTATTGGCTGATTTTTATTATTATTATTATTATTATTATTATTATTATTATTATTATTTTATAAACACTTATGCTAGATAATTACATTTGTTAAAATGAGGAGAGAACAATAGCTGCACAGCATACGTTGAACCGAAAGGAAGTGTAAGTGTAAGTCAGCACAGCCACGGACATCAGACGTTCACCCTTTGCTAATCTTATTCATTGAATGTTTCGTCCAAGTGATTTTATTTAACAAATGTGAAGAATTTTTCTGATTGCCCTTAGGACAAACTAATCCCCTCAAATTTTTATATTCTGATTTTCTTTTTCATAATGACTTGGTATACGCTTAAGTTATCTTTGGTCTTTCCTTTGGTACATTTGAAAGTATTTATGTCTTAAAATGATGTGAGAAATCTATGCTTAACTGTACTTTGGTTTTGCCTTCAGCTGGTCTTTCAGGCTTCCACTGCTACTCAGAGCAGCTCTCTGCATAGCAGCAGCATGTGGAAATAAAAGGCCAGAATGTCTCATCAGTGCCCTCCTCTATTCTGAAGTGTCTCCTTTTCAGCCTTTGCAATCAGTCCTCCTGGGCTGCCATCTTTTTTATTTTTTTATTTTTTTTGTAATGATCTGCAGCAGAGGAAGAGGGTAGTGCTTCTGAGAGTAGGTACTTGCATAGTGCTGGCTGCGATTCAGCAGTTACCCCTGTGTTCAAAAGGATTATGAGGGTTCTGTGCTACAGTTGAGGCTCTCAAGAATTGGGGTTAAACAGCACCTGTGGTCACAGTCTTTTCCAATCCTCTGTACCCCTGAGGCTTGTCTAACTTGTGGGTGATACCTTAAATGACGAGGATCCAAGTACAGTGAAAAGGAAAGCATTCTGAAATGGAGTTGGAGCAAAAGGTTCAAAGGTTGAGACTTTGGACTACTGAGTTAGAAATCCTGAGTCTCGCGATGATTTCATGACAGTTGGCATTACTGCATTCTCTTGCTATTCCTCAAGACAAAATCAGTCGGATTTGCGATCTCCCAATCAAACCCTCAGATCTATGGATTTTCCCAGCTGGTAAGTTTGTGAAGGAGAAGGGGGCGCAGGGAGGGGAGATCGAAGTCCCCATGGTGAGGGAGGAAGTGGGGTAGGAGCAGGTGCTGGGGTGAATGGGGCCCTGGGGCCAGGACGGGTTGTCCAGAGGCACAGGGGGGAGCGCAGCCCCCTGACTGTGCACACCCTTGGGCTCTGTGCCTTGCTGCCTTTGTCCTGAGAGCCACATGACGACATTGCCACCCACTGGGCAGGCAGGGGATGTAGGGCATGCTGGCCGTCTGGTGTGTCCCCTGTCTGCCCAGACACAGGCTCAGCTACCAAGGCAAATACAGCAGGGTGCAGAGCCTGAGCCTGCAGCAGGCAGCCTGCCTCTGCCCCTCAGGGGGCATGTGCCCCTATGCCTCCCCTGGGGATGTGCACAGCTGCAGCGCTCCGCACCTCTGGATGACCTGCCCTGGCCTAAGAGCCCCATTCACCCCAGCTTCTGCTCCTGCCCCACTCCCTCCCTCACCATGGGGGCCCTCAATCTCACTCCTCCCTGCCCCTTCTGTCTCCTCCCACCTCTTCCCCTTCACTTACCAGCTGGGTGCTGTCTGTGTCTGCTCCTCATTCCCAGTCCATAGTCGTTGTCTTCTTCTTCCCCCCCACCCAGCTGCTGCCTCTCACTCCTGACCCACAGTACCCCGCAGTCTGCCAGGGTGTGCGGGGATCCTCCCGCCCTGAGCTCCAGCATGCACGCTTCAAAAATAGCATCTTGTGATTTACCTGCCAATCTCTTGGGGTTTGTTTGTTTGGTTTGTTTTTTTTAAGAATTCAGCTCATGATTTTTGGCACAGTGGGGTTGGCAATACTGGGAATGCCAATTGGGCAGGGTCACTGTAAGAAAGAAGGTTGGCTTTATTTAAACTGTTGGTTCCCAAACACAGCCTTTTTTGTTAACTGCACTAAAGATGAAAGTTTTGTCATCTTTAGGAACTCTGGGGGTTCATTGTCTCTCCTTTGTGTCAGCCTACAGGGACCCAGCCTTGCATGGTAGTAGTATTTCCTTTTTCTATTGGGACAGCTTTATGCTACTCCTTTTGGAGAGTAGATGAGCTCCTTCAAAGGTACAACCAGAGAAATATACACTGATGCTAGGTTAATGGTCATGTGCTACTGTTGTCCAGGAAAAATGTCAGAGACATTAGTATCCCCATGCTTGCCCCAGCAGTACACCCACAAAGAATAATCTATGACATTGGAGGCTCAGTGATCTGTGTCCTTTATATGAGCCTCCATGAAATTCCAGCCAACAAAATCATATTTTAAACTGCCTGATAACCCCAGATGACTTATGGTTGTTTTCAGTATAATGTAATCAGTCCTTTTTGGGTGAAGCATCAAGTTTTTGAATCATGTGAAATGTTTGTTATACAAGCTTTTTGTTGTGAATTACTTCTTAAAACATGATCGTTTACCATGACAAATTTTAGGCTGCTTAGAAGAAAAATAAGTCTAGTCTTACAGTTTGTTACACTGGCAAACAGTGATGAAAATTCTATAGTTATTTGAACATAATGTGTAGGTATCCAACTAAATCTGAGATGTATTATGTACTTACAAGGTTGATTTAAAGAATAGGTACAGTTTCTGCACCCAGAGGTCAGTAATACTCTCAAGTATGTTACTAGATTACAGAAAGGAAGAAAAAGAACTTAAAGAAATTGATGTTACCCACCCCTATCCCCACATAAGCACTTTATGTTCCCTTATTTTAAAAAGTATTTTACGGATTTTTCCACCCCCCCCTAATATGATTTACCACTCATCTCTGGCGAACCCTTTCCCTATATGACCCAGGGATCACATAGGTCATGAAAGATTTGGAATTTAAGAGACTAGTTAGCAGGCATTTAAAACGTGGAGCCATTGTTCTTGTACGTTTATTTTGGGCTGTGTCAGTGGCCATGGAATGAAGGATACAAGGAAACAATGTGAAGTTGGCTAGAGTTTATCTTCACTTCTTAAAATAACACAGATGCCTCATGGGGTGGCATGATCTTTAGTGACATTTTAACTCTGCTGGCATGCTTGAATATAGTCAGCTGGGACACCACAGATTAGACTTCAGTTCCCAAGCTTTTCATTTTCTCAGGAAATGTCTAAGTTTTTTGAAAATGAAAAGCAAAATACTAATAAAATGTATATAAGTAACTGAAACAATAACTCTAATCAAAGTACTGTATCTCATAAATCACACCACTAATTGTGAGCTGTCACACTAGGACAATGCAGCTGTTGTAAAGTGTTCTACATCCAAGGACGTGATTAGTTTTTATTTCATTGTCTAAGCCAAAAATTACTCTCTGGGATATCTTTATGCTTTGGATGCCCAAAGTCATGTGGGAGTTGATTACTACAGAAAATAAAGTTCTGGATTATATTAAATGAAGGTAGTTGAAAATGTATATGGACACTTGGAGGCAAAAATAATAAAAATGTAACTATAATACAATTGCAAGGGGGTGGAGGGAAACAACCCACAGCTCTGGGTGTTTTAAGGCTATGATTCATTCTGTGCTTTTTCTTTTTACTACTTGTTTGTATGCTACCTAGCACAGTGTAATTCCAGATTCTGATAAAGTCTTTAGACACACTCAATCAAGTCCTGTTGTCATCAAGAGGGTTAGCAACATGATGAATTAATGCCTTTTAGATAAATCTGAAATATAAGTGTTACTACCAGAAAGAGCTTATACTGTCTCTGTAATTTTAGCCTGAATTGGCGTAGTCATAATTTTTTTTAAAGATGATGCCTGTTATCTCTTAAGTAACTTTGTAGTCATTTTAGCTTTAAAACTGAACTAGGACCAGGTTTGGAATGTGGCTGAATGTTTATGCTTCTCTTGGAACAGTCAGAGGCAAACTGATTCTCTTCAAAATAGCTTAACAGGGGGTGGCTGTGGTGGTGGAAGCAGTGACAGGCCCAGAGGGGGATCAGTGGCGGTGAATCTTACTCACATTTTGAAATCCTGTTGTGGCCCATCACCTTGAGACAGAAGGCAGTTAGATTGTTTAGGCATGCTTTGCTCTTTACAAATCCATGTTAGCTATTTTTAATCACCTCATTATCCTGTAGGTGCATATAAATCAATTATTTGATGATATGCTACGCTATAGTATCTGTCAAGGGTAGGAAAATTTGACTGACTTGTTTCTAACTCCTAGGTCCTCCTCCCTCCTACTCCCTCACCCCCCTTTTTAACAGATAAGAATTATACTTTATATACCCTTTTACAACCTCTTGTTCATTTATCATTATTCACTTTTCCCCTGCCTAGTTCTCCTGTGCTTTCTTAGTTCTCCCTCCTGCTTCTAGCATATTTAAATAGTGCTGTGTTTATTGCCTTCATGTTCCTTGCTAGTAATGTGTCCTGGCCTTTCTGGTTTTGTTTCTGTATGTTCATCATATACTTATCCTTAGTAGTAAGCCAAATTTCTATTTTTTGAAAGATACATTTTAAGGTTGGTTGTTGAACAGCCCAGGGTTAAAATAACACGGTCTCTTGCTATTTTTCCTGACCTTCCTTCACTTCCAGATTTTTGTGCCTATAATATTGTCTCTTTAATGAACAACTATATGAACAACTAGGAATAATGGCCATAAGTCTAGGAATAATGGCCATAGTTGACTGAGAGTAGGTTCAGGGTGTACATCAGGAAGCACTACTTCACAGTCAGGGTGGCTAGGATCTGGAACCAACTTCCAAGGGAAGTGCTGCTCACTTCTACCCTGGAGGTCTTCAAAAGGAGGCTAGACAATCACCTAGCTGGGGTCATTTGACCCCAGCCTTCTTTCCTGCCCATGGCAGGGGGTCATACTTGATGATCTGCTCAGGTCCCTTCTGACCCTACCAACTATGAAACTACATCTTTTTGTCTCTTCCTCCCTTCCTGAGACTTGACTCCCATTGTATTTTTCCTACCAGTTCAGTTGGTTAAGGACCATTTTTCTGCAGTCCAATGTTCTTGTTCTACTATTCTCCTTTCTTCCTTTCCTTAGGATCTTCAGCTTCATTGTTTCATCATCACCAGGATCCTGGTTTTCTCTGTTTTAAAAACTCACGAATTCTCTGATAAAAACCTAAAATCCACAATTAAAATGAAATGCCACTATATAGATATAGATATCAATTGAACACAATGTTTTATTGATATATTTTATATTTTAAAGCAATTTGAAAGCTTACCAGTGCGTCAATCTCTATAATAAAATTAATTCTACATGCGTATAAGTTTTGGTATTTGATTTTGGGTCTTTTATCATAGAAAATCAGAGCTTCCCCTGCCCGCTTCACTCACCAGGATGCAAGTACAGGCCCCTCACTCAAGTCACAGCCCCCCAGACCTGCTGGTGCCCCTTACTCCCCAACAGCAGCCCCCCCAGCCTTGCTGGTGTCCCTCACCTGCTACCCAGAGCTCCTTCACCTCTGCCAGTGCCCTTCACTTCTCACCCACACCCTCCACCCCCGTCAGCTCTGCCAGGAAACAGGGGAAACAGAAAACCCAGATCCCTGATCATCACTGTCACTCAAGTAGTCTTCTACCTCAGATTCTCAGTCAGTTCATATTAGTACAGCTATGCAACTGTTCTGTTTTTTAAAACCCTAATATATTTTAAGCACCACAACTTTATTCACTAGGTAAAAGTGGTACACTGGGAAAGCATCAGGCAGTTGAAAAAATGACTCTTGGCAATCATTAGGCAAATTATGCCTAATGACTATTTTGATTTCTTTATATTAATGGTTGTCATGTGTCTACTAACTCATTAGTCTGCCAGCAAGATAGTGAACATGAATAATAACCAAGTTCAATCTAAATCCAGAAGGTTTCTGATCAAGGACCTTTTAAGGCAACATGGGTTTACTTCTCAGAAACTTAGGTCATTTATACACATACTTTTATGTCCCATGACACACTGGAGATCTGCCGCTTTCGAGGAAACTCAATTAATCGAGTCTGCTCTACACACAAGCTGAGGCGAACTGCGCTGTGCCATGTGCATTTGTATAAGTGGTAAAATGTATGTTGGTGTGCAGAAAATGGCAGCAGTGCACTTTTGAACTAAAGCACCTCTGACATGTTTTAATTCAAAAGCACTCTGCTGCCATTTTCTCAGCGTTGACATGCGTTTAGTCACTTATACAATGGCAAGCGTCGCTGCACCAGACACTTTTCAAAGTGCCTGGCGCTGCAGCACTTGCATGTGTAAAAATGCCTGTGGGCAGTTTTGGGATTTGGCAAGTATATAGCAGGCACTCCTTAATTGTGGTGCCTCCTGTGTTTTTGTCCAAGTCTAATTAATTGGAAATTCTTAAACTTTCAGACAGCTCAAAACGACCTGTAGATAAATAAGAGTTGAAAGTTTGATCCTTTTTTCCAGGAATTGGGTATCTTCACTTAAGGGATGTCAAACTTACCTTGTGCCCCAGGGCAGATCCAGACCATGCAGGCCCCTGATCCTATGACCCCAGCTGACTTCCTGCCCTTTGGGCGGGGGGCTGGACTCTGATCTTCTGAGGTCCCTTCCAGCCCTGATGTCTATGAAATCTGGCCCAGGGTAGAGGGCAGCTGTAATGACAACAGCAGTTGTTGCAGGACTGGAGGGGTCTGTGGCAGTAGCAGTGGTAAGGCAATCAGCTGTAGAGCAAGTGAGACTGTATCCGCACAGCCCTCGCTCACCCTGTCATCCCCTCCTACCCACACCCCCAACTTTGAGTAGCCTGTTGGGCTGGACAAAAATGGCTCTGCAGGTCATGTTTGACACCTGCTTTACATTCTGCGTTTAACCAGATTTCATATTATTTTTGTATAAATTAGTAGCTCTAGTGTTTTATGTTCAAAACTGATTTATCTTATGCCTTTAAATCCTAATGTTAAGTATAAGGGCCAGGGGAATATTCATCATTTTGCATCTACCCTGCACTGCCTGTTTCATCTCATAGGCCAGGATTCAAAGCCTATATGACTTTAGTTTACCTGGCAGACTTACACGAAATCATATAGTTCATCAGCCTGCTATATAATTTGTAATGCTTTTCTTTTATAAGCATTCATCATCTCACTATGCAAGTATCTTAAGTAATGTTATTTCTCTTTTCTATTTTTAAATTGAAAATTATTGCCCATACTTGCTGTGAACCTGTTAGTTTCCTTTGAAACGCATCTTTCATATATGCCATGTTTCTTTGCTGCTAACTGCAGGCATTCTTTAAACATAATAGAGTACGTGTCATGCTATCAAAAAGAAAATAAACAGTTGTGTCAGACTGAAGGGAGCTTAAATATTTTGAGAATGGGCTCTTTCATTCATATGTTGAAAATAAGTTCATTTTAACTAGAAGGAACAGCCATTAGGGCTGTGCGAAACAGCTGTGTTTCTTTTTGGTTTCAGATTTGGCCATTTTTGGAGGACAGTGATTCATTTTGGTGTTTCAGATCACTGTTACATTTTGATTCAGCCGAACCTGTTTCCAAGTTTTGATGTTGTTTTGGCACTGATTAGGATCGTCCGGGGAGAGGCAGGCACAGCCAGAGGGCTGCAGGTTCTCCCATGGCTCCTCTGGCTGTGCCTGCTTCTGCCCTGGCAGAGGGATCCACAGGAGAAGCCCCCATGGCTACCCTGCCCAGCCCCAGCCCCAGCCTCAGCCTCCTGGCACTTTAAAAGAAGGGCTGTGGGGCTGTGCCATACTAGTCTCAGGGGGTGCCTCCAAAACATTTCCGAAATGTTTTGTATGGTTTCGTTATGTTTCGGAGCCTTCTATTTCATTTCGGATTTGGTGTTTCGGGCACCGAAATGGGCCAAAACACCTCCAAAATGAAACAGCTGTCTAAATTTCACACAGCCCTAATAGCCATTAAGGTAACTTATTCTTAAATTACAGGAGTCTCTGCAGGTAACTTTAAAATCCTTATGTTGACTCTCATATAATGATTTCTGAAACTGTAGGTTAGAGACATGAAGAACAAAAAAGGGAAAGAATATGAAATACGACTATGAATGTGTTAGACAAGCTTGTGCTAAGGACCAGGTGTACTCATTTGGAAATACAGAAAAAGTCAATAAACCCAGATTGCCTGCCCAGTTTCAAAGTGATCTTATCTGTGCAGAACCATCCTTCACCATTCAACCAACATGAGGTCTTAGTAATGATGGTGTAACTACTTAGTTTGTTGCGTTGTATTGTGAGTTCCAAAGGGAGGCAAATTTAATGAGAGAGTGCATTTGGAAATGAATGTTTGAATAAAAGACTCAAGTTCAGTAGGCAATCTTTTTTTTATATACTTTGTTTGAGATGTTGATACCAGTCTCAACCCCACTAACCCCACTAACATTTAAAAGAGCGGGAGGATGCTCTTTTAAATGTTCACTTCATCATCTTTCTTCTAATTCTTCTTGGTGTAAGCAAGTCGCTCAGTACTTTTTTTTTTTTTTTTACTTCATGCCATAAGGGCAAGGTCATGGTATAAACCTTTATTTTTCCTACTCAAAGTTGCAGGACTGTTCTTATTTTTTTTGTTTGTTTGTTTTTGGTCTAGCTATAGGAATAATGTTCATAGTGGTGTTGGGGAAAAAACTGAATAAGTCTTGTGGTTTTCAGTGTCTCAAGTTTGCTTTGTAAACTGGGCTACTTTAAACTGGATAGGTTTAACTTTTTTTTGGTCTGTTTTACCTCATAAGTGGGTTGCTTACCCTACTATCTTAAACAGGTGAGCCAGCTCTGTTTTCAGTTTCTCAGGCCAGTTTATTCTTTGCCAATACTATCTAGAATTCAATACAAATACAAAGCCTTACGTCCTTTCCAAACATTAGTAGAGAGGCAACTTAATCTCTGGTTTATCCCCAGGCCAGCTATCTGCCATCTTCCCTACCAGCACTGCCTCCTATAGTTCTTAACCCTCTTTGTGGTTCTACCCTCATTACCTGATCATCACTACTAGGTGGCCCCCAGCCTCCCAGCTAGGCAGACTATTACCCATTGACAGTCTGCCCCACAAGGGGACCCGAACACCTCCATACTTAACTGATGATTATCAACCTGGATGGTGTATGATCCTTTCAGGTTTGCCACTCAGTCTTGTCACTGCTAGAAGTGGAAACACCTAAATGTCATTCACAGCATAAATCCAGAGCTTGAAAATTGGAATCTGTGGTATCAAAAATATTCTGACCTGCTGTAGTCTTTCTGAGTTTTTCACATAGGTAAAATTAATAAAAACTAAAAGCCAGCATTTTATGAGGGGTGCCTCAATTCTAACAAAGTTGATAATTACTGACTTAGACTAATTGCAATTTATAATTTAATTTATCCCAAATGTCTATTATAAATCATTCCCCAACTGGTTTATTAGCTACAGAAATCCATTTGTTGGAAAGGCAGGGGTTAGTTTTGGCTTCATTGTAGTTTAGGATGGAGATTTCTTTGCATTCTTTTATTGCCTAGTTTTGGCAGTAAGCAGAATTTCTGACTGGTTTCTGGCAAGCATTGTGAATTTCTTTTCAATTGCACTTAAAGGTGTGGCTGGATCTGTCAGCTGTACTTAAGGGAAGGTGTTTACAACAATGACGGTAGAAATTTTTTCTTCCTACAAGACTCTTCCAGATATATAGAGTATTAATAAACCTGTACACTAGGATATAATAACTTGTCTTGCTCTGCAGTATTTCTACTGTATATAGTACTTCTGATCTGATGACTTTATATATAAAAAATTTAAATGAATCCCAAAAAATAGTGAAATGTGGTATTAAAGCTAACAGTGGGTGTATGCATGGTATTTATTTATATAATACCTGAAATAGATATAATGTAGTCTGTGAAGCTTTCTTCCTCTATTCTTGCTTGTTTTGTTTGCCATGTAGAGAAAACAAAAATGAAACATAAGGGGGCTAGAGCCCTGGTTTGGGCTCCAGCTAGATGAGAGGATAGAACTACCCATGGTGAAACTGCTGCAGAGTCAAGGTCAGGTAAAAACTCGAGCTAACGGTTCTTAGTGATGAACCTGGCTGGAAAGTAGGATGTAAGGCCCTACGCAAGATAAATCTTGTCTTCAGTTGGTGAACCAGCTATAGAGTTTGTTGCCCTTGAGGACATACGTTGAGGCTCTTCTGTTTTACCTAACAAGGTTGGTTGGGATGAGAAGGGAAGAACGCTATTTGTTGATGGGTGAGTTTTGTTTTGTTTTTTTCAACCAATCATGGTCAGAATTATACATGGTCAGAATTATACATCATTGAATCGACAAAAGATTTGAATCTCAGAGAATCACTTAACTATAAATTCAATTCTTATTATGTTTATTCTCAGTAGAAAGGATATAGCAATAATTCTCTAACTTGCTGAGCCTTATTTACCATTACAAGCCATTTTTGTGGCAAAGGCACCATTATTATAGTTTTCCATTTCTTTTATACAGTTATTTACTGAGTCTATCTGTGGAAACAGTGTTATAGTGGAAAAGGCTTCTTTACTAGTTCCTTGAGTTTTAGCATGATATATTAATGTTTATTACCTGCTTGTTTCCTTTGGCAGAGTGACAGAATGCTTGATTAAGCTTCCTTCTATGCTTCCTTCCATTTCAGACTAGAAGGATCATTCATTCGTTCATTAATTCATTGGAATAAAAATGCAATTGGAATAAAAATCACGTATTGCCTTAATTTATTACATTGATCTGGATTGGGTTTTAATGTAATATACTGCCATCATCTAAGTCCAGCCACAGAATAGCTGGATGCATTTAAAAGTCTTATGTCTGACCAGAAGCATCTTTAAACACACTGTTAAGGTGTAGTCACCTTTTTTGTCATCTTCCAGCTTGGACTCCCTCCATGGCTTCTACATACTCTCTCTACACAAAGGTGTGAACTTGTTGGTTTATTGTTGCTTCCCTTGTGAGCCATAAAGTAAGTGTAAGCTAACACTCACATGCAAACCATTTCATAGAACTCTTTTTCAGCTATGTTCCCATTTTAATAGTACAAGGAGAAGTATGTCTTTGCAGAAATACAGAAAAACCCTGGTATGGAATATACATTTCTATACTTCAGTTTCCACAGTAATGGGTTCTCCTTGTCATTTAACTCAAAGCACTCTTCAGAAATTGCTAGCTCTTAACTTTCACTCATTTCTTGACTGTAGAAATAGAACAGAGAAATTATCTTGTTGCAAAGAACTCAGAAAGTCCACAACAGGTCAGAATGTTTAGACACTATAGACTCCTATTTGAAATCTCTGAATTTATCTTAAGAATCATGCGTAGGTACGTATTTGCACACTTAGCAGTGCTAATATTGGGCAGTATCCTGTGGCACCCTTAAAAGGATGTCACAGCACCCCTGGGTGCTGCAGCATGCTGGTTGAGAATCATTTGTTCCCCAGCAATGCAGAACATTCTTTGGGCTGAAGTTAGGGTCTTCTGAAGATGTCTGGAATCTTGCATGCATAGTTCGTATCCTGAAACATTGACCTTTTCCCCCTAGCTCACCTATTCTGGTTTTGGCCAGTCTGTTCCTTCATCCTCTCCTGCTCAGACTTCCTGTGTGTGTCTCCCAACATTCTCTCTGGAAGCCCTGTTAGAGACTAATATTGCCATTTTTGTTCTGTTTCTAGGAACTTTGTTTCCCATCCTCAGGTAGGCTATAGTCTCAAAGTGCAGCACCCTAAATATGCAGTAGCTATTTTCTCTCATTTTGCCAAAGCAGGAACACAGCTTTTCCAGCCCATGACAAATTCTGTATTTAGATAAAAGGAGGGGCTTTTAAGATCAAACAGTTTTCATAGGGACAGCTACTTAATGTCAGCCAAAATTGACAAGGTTGACAGACAGGTTCCCACATTTTTTAAAGGACCGTAATGGTCACAAAGCATCTTAGTTGGTATCAAAATATAACAGTTTGTTTCTACCACTATTACCAGAAATAACTGTAGAAATTAGGAACTTGTCAGGCATCTTACAATAGAAACAGCCATCTTAGAAGTTGAGAATTAGTTTAATCAGAGTAACCATTGATGGTAGAACACTTAGTTCACAGCTTTCTCTATAAAAGGATTAGCATGAGTGGGTGAGCTGCTTTTTACGGAGATTTATTTATTTTGGCCTCAAGATAACTGTACATAATGTAATGACTAGAAATTGCACGCTACTCCATTTTTTAAAAAAAGAGCCTTGTATAAAACCTAATTTAAAGTATG
>NW_005841945.1:153238-170612 GCF_000455745.1 Alligator sinensis | reverse complement strand
CCCATGTATTTCCAAGTAAGGATATGATGATCAGGAGAAGGAGGAACTCATTTTCAGCTTGTCATGATAATTTCAAGTTAAAATATTTGTCAGTTTGATTTTTCTGGTGGATTTATTTGGACTCTGTTTTAGACAGATGAGGTAACTTTAATATTATTCACCCATACTGTGTAAAGCACTGAAAAAACAGTTTAGCTTGCGACATCTAATCCTCCAAATTATAACCTAGGATTGATGGCAGATTTACGTCAGCACTATGTCTAGGATTTTTGAGGGCTGTTGAAGCATTCCTTGGTCCAGGAATTGTTTTGTCCTATGCCTTTTATTAGGTTTCTTTGGTTCAAAAAGTAGCCTGCTCTGGTGGAAGGCCTTTGGGGTAAAAGTTAGCCATAGAGATTCTATATCTATAGATTTCAGGAAAAGGTGTTTTTTGTTGCCAGAATCTTTTTGCTATGTGCTCTTTATAGTTATGCAGATACTGCTGTTTGGCAAAAGCTGTTGTAGTAACAGTGAGGATTTACAGTAAAGAAAAGAAATGGACATAAATTGGTCAGATATAACTCCCATTGTTGAAGATAATTAATAAGTAGGGCTTATAAAGTGATGGGACTGCCAGTTCCTCATCGTGTGAGCAAGTGAGCCCAAAGTATCATAGCTATGTTAATTTGGAGGACTGAGGCATTAAGGCATAATAGTCAAAAAGCCCAAGGCTAAATCAATTAGATATTTGCAGGTTAGTCTTGGCTGCATAGATTGAACCCATCAGCAAATGAACAGATACTCACTTTTGATTTCAGAAATGCAGCCACGTGGCTACAGTGGCCCTGGCTAGAAGCTGGGGTGTGCTAGAGCACACCTCCCTGCCAGCCTGAAGCAAACAGCTTGGGCCAAGTCTAGCCCACCCACCCTGCAAGGTGGGGTGGGGGTTTGCTGGGGAGATGCAAAGCATCCTGGGATGCTAGGGAACTGGTGAGTTGACTTGAATCTGGAGGGGATCTGGGACAGAAGTTCAGTAAACCAATATAACCTAGATCTGTTAAGTCTGATATTACTTCCATCCAACTGTTAAGTTGATCTTAAACCAGTTTCAGCCATTTTAAAAGCCGTTTATGTGCACTGAATTTCTGTTCTGCTACAGATTTGAACCTATTTCTGATCATTTATACCAATTTACATGTAATTTCTGTCCCTAGCCAGTGAGACACTCTGAACTGTCTGTTAAATGGTAAGGGATGCTCTGTGTTTACTTCTCCTTAACTAACTGTTGACACATACCTGAGAGTACTATACTGCATAGAGATGTATTCTGGAGTCAGGGACTGTTCTGGAATTCCTGGCATGGGTAAGCTATGAGGCTACCTTTGTTGCTGGGTGTGATGGGGAAGGATCACATGGCCTTTCACAGTGTCAGCCCACCCCTCTGTCTAGGGCAGTCCACCCTGTCTTGCCTGTCATGATGTGCTATTTATTAATACAAGAGTAAATAAGCAGGAGGCTGCCCATTTAATACCCCAATGCCATGCAGACTGTACACAGCTCTGACCTCTTCTTACCGTGTCCCATGCCTCACAGATGGCATCCAAAATTATTAGGTGCTCCAGCCAGAAGCCAAGCCAAACTCTTCCCCTTTCTGGGTCTCTCACACACTACACATATGCTCCTCCCCCTCTCACACAGCCACTACCAACCTACCCTTCTCTTCTTGAGTAGACCCTTCAGGCCATCAGGCTTGCCTACTTCCACTCTGGGCGATCCCCCTGCAGCCCTTCAGGTGTCTCCAGCAGCCTACTCTACAGGTGATGGTTCTTGTGCCTAACACTAGGCCAACTCTAGCCTCTAGCCCCTCACTAGACACTAGGCTCTTCCTGCCCCCCTTCCAGGGGACATTCTCTACCCCCTCATTTGGACCAAATCTATGCTCCTTTCCTGGGGCTTCAGGTCTTACATCCCCCGGGACTCAGGTGCCTTTCCCTCAGCGTGCCTGGCCCCACTGTCTGTTCTAGCTAGGGTTATAAGGGGCTCCTACCTGCCTTTCACTGGGGAGGCAACAAGCCTGGCATTTCTGGGGAGCTGCCCCACCACAGGCAGCCCCATCAGGCCATCCTTCCCCAGCAGGATCTAGTTTCACGTCATACCCAGGACCAGGAGCCTCCTGCCATCCCTATAGCTCCTGGCCTTACTTCCAAGGTGTTCCTGAGCAGCCACTCAGCCAGATGTTGTTCTGCTAGTTACCAGCAGTCGGTTCAGCCCTGAGTGCCCGAGCTAAAATGGAGTCTGCTCAGCTCTTCTCCAATCGCATGACCCTCACTGGGTTATGTGATCACCTCCTCAGGGCTCGCCAGCACCTGCTGGCTGCCCTGCTGTTAGTCAAAGCCCTACACTGGGGCACAGACTCTGTAGGGACAAGGGGTAATTCCAGCACCCATCCTAACTTGGCATCTGGGGTAGGTGCCCCTCTTGCCCATTCCGAGTTGCACTGCTGCTCATAATCACGTTCAGGTGAATAGGGCATCATTAGGCTGTTAAATTATTTGTATAGAAGCTCTTGATTTCTGAATTATCAGCCCAAACAGATACAAAATTTTAAAAAATCCTTCCCCAGAGTAGAAAGATTGTATTTATCCCCAGTACTCTGTATTTTTAACTTGATTTTTAAGAGTTTTAATAAGATAAAATCTTACTTAACTGCACTTTTTTTTCTTTACAAATGTGTCCAATGAGATTGCTGTAGACCACGGGACTGGAACTATGAGCAGTGGCTACCTTTGGGAGGTCTTGAAAACAGCCAGTCTTTTTGCATGTGGGAATACAAAAAAAGCTTCTGCTTCTTCCTCCTTTAAAATGTCAGTGTTGTTTGTTTTAAAGCACGTCACTTAAGGCTCAGACTTTATTTAAGTATAAAAAGAGAGTAAGATTTGGTTTGGCCGAAAATCATACCAGGAGCCTAAAAAGGCTGCTTCTGTTTGCTTGCTTGCTTGCTTACCTGACCTAGTGCATTATTTAAGAAAGCATGTTATGTGAGAATATGGAGATGTCATAGGGCATCTGCACGTGCAGATAAGTGCAACTACATTTAATGTTTGTTAAGTGAATGTGTATTAAGCGATTTTTGGTAGGTGTCTACACATGCAGGGACTTGGGCCTAAAGTTAGTCCCAAGTTTCTCCAGCCCTGCCATGTGCCCCTGTGACCACTGTGGGGAGCTCCAGCCTCCAGTCACATGGCTGCCAGCACTTGTGACTAACTTTAGTCCCAAACTGAAGCCAGAGCCAGCTGCCAGCACTTGGAACTAACTAGTCCCAAATTGAAGCCAGGAGAGGTGGCCAGCCAGGAGCCCTGGGGTTGGGCTCAGGCTCGCCCCCTAGTGGCTGGGCAGATTAAAGTTAGTGCCAGGTCATGTCTACATTTGCATTAATGTGCTTTAATTGTGCAGGCTTCAAATTTAGGCATAATTAGCAGGGATCAAATTTAGGCATGACTAGCCTAACTTAATGCACAT
Organism: Alligator sinensis; assembly: GCF_000455745.1. Taxonomy (NCBI): domain Eukaryota; kingdom Metazoa; phylum Chordata; order Crocodylia; family Alligatoridae; genus Alligator; species Alligator sinensis. The sequence goes on along the minus strand of NW_005841945.1, from coordinate 167,114 downwards.
TAAGGGTGGGCACATGTAGATGCACATCCATAATGCGCATTAACTTAGGCTAATGCTTATTAACGCACCTCGTGTAGACACACCCCTATAACATTTACAGAATGTCAGCTATTAGGTCAATACATTATAATAATTGCCATCATGAAAATTACAGCTAGTGAATATTTAAAATTACGAGAGTGGTGCATTGCTGTGCTAAATACAACAAAGAAATATGTTGTATAGAGGCACTAAATGTTTTGGGCACTGTATTCTTTTCTGAAATATGCAAATGTATTGTCCAGCATGCAGATTTATATACTCACATTGTTGAGAGAGGAATCTTTCTAGGATTAGAACAGGAGTCTCAACAGGAGTTCTTTATTCCTTAAACTTTTAAAGCCAAAGTTATATGAAAACCATACTTCTTTCTGAAATAAATATTTTCTGTTTTTAAAAAACTGAGAAAGTTAAGAGAACATTTTGGTTAAAATGTAGGTGTTTGTACATTGGTGCACCATCTTGTGTAGTGTTGATTTCACTTTTAACTTTCTACTGTTTATCTTTTTTCCCCTCCTGTTTGTGTTGACAGCTTATACACAATAAAAGCTATATTACACTTTTAGAAATTACTGTTTTACACTTCAAAATTAGCTGTTTTCAAAATGATAAAATGTTCAGTGTAAGATATACATTTGCATACACTATACCTCATAAACACCATAACTTCAAACCTGTATTATTTTCAAAAGTAAATGTACCTCAGTAGCAATCTGTTTTTCTGAAGTTTATTGCAGATAGGAATAAATATTTATTTTAATGTCATTTAACCTATTGGTTTAAAAAATATTGGCATAAGGACAGGGGGTATAGGAAATAAAACTGCATTGGTCAGCTGAAGTTTTCTGTAAAGTGTGTAAGCAGTGTTTAAAAAAATAGATCTTTACTTAATAAATGTTGGAAAGGACTCTGAAATGTTCACCATAGTATGACAGCAGTATATGCAAATGGTTTAGCCACCAGCCCTTTGGCCTTGTATCATATAACATATACAGAGTTTCCAGTTTTAATCCATTAGAGCTAGTCTTCTTGAGATTACTGGAGCAGTGCATTGTATTGCTTTTGGGGTGTTGTGTGTGCCTATAAAAAGGTTGATATATTTCACAGCTACGTGGTAGACAACTCAAACCATCAGCTTGTGACCGCAAACCACTATTTCAAATACAGTGCATGTTATAGAAAGCAAACATAACATAAATATTTTCTTTGCCCTTTATTTTTATGTGGTCAGTAATTACATCTGTTATAATGATAGATTAAAATAAAGTAGATGTATAATGTCAATGGAGTTAGTTAAGAAGGATAGAGAGAAATATTTGTAATAATTCTCATTTTTCTTTGCTTTAAATTGTCTGATTTTGTTTTTGTTCAGATAACCCCTAACAAACCATAGTTTGGCATGTGCGCATTAAAAAATGTCTGCCTGTCTCAGTTTTTTTGTTTGTTTTTCTGGAAGCTACAGTACTGTAAGTTGGCCAGTTGTGAAATGTGAACATGTTTGGCTTTTTTTTATTTCATCAGCAGACTGACTGCTGTCCTGAAAAAAAATAATGGAGGGAAAGAAAATACCATAGGCCAAAATGGAAAGCCATTAAAATATTTTGTTTTTCTCAGTTATGTGAGGATCTGTTCCATGGCTGATTAAACATGTAGTATAATCTGTAATACTAAGGCTATTGTCCTTCATAGATGAGTAGTCAAAAAGGGATGAGCTGACCTGAAGGATGCAAAGTGTAACTTTTTATTTAGTCAGTCAAAAGAGGAGTAAATTTGAGAGCGCTCCAATTACTTGCCATAAAAAAGAAATGTTTGAAACAAAATACCTAGAATTTGAGGGAAAGCTTTCCAGCCTGATCTGTTTTTCAGGTAGTGGTAGAAGAGGCCATTATTGGAATAAGGCCACCAGCAAGTTAGCATAGTATTTCCATCCCTATTTTTTTCAACAATTAAGAATTTCACAATAAAATTCTCTCAGTGGGCTTAAATATGGCAGATTTTGACTGGAAGCACATACTTCATTTTTTAATCGGTTTAAAAATGATTGTATTGTCATTTCATATTGCACTTCAATTTTATACTTTATACCTAATTTTGGAAAATATGGAAACAGCTAAAAATCCCAGGTAAAGCTAACTAGCTGTCAAGTTTCCCTATGTTCGAGTCTCTGATTTAATTGACCTTTGCAAATCTATTAGCTGAGGGCTTGCTTTTCTGCATTTTGATGTTCTGTCTTCAGGACTTTTGATTCTCTTAAGTCCAGCCAGTCATGTACTTTGAACACTCTGTAGCAATTAGGATAAACGTATTGAACAATAAATGTACTTGATGGGTTAAAGGCAGGTTTATATTGTTCAAAGACGATAAACAGTGTTTTAGGTTAAATTTAATCCTTAACTCAATTATTTGTACCTAATCGTTGAAATTTATAAATGAATAATTAATAAAGCCTATTCTTTGGTAGCCTCATATAGAATTTTATCCTGTCTACAGTGAAAATAGCATGTGATAATATAGTTTCAACCTTCATTAAGTATTTTCTGACTATAGCCAGACCTTAATATTATTTTAACATATTTTTAAGAGTGAAAATAGATTAAAATTAGAATCCAAAGAATGATGTTTGCTGGATATACTGTCTACAGTAAGGGACAGACTAATTCATTTCCCTCATAAGGCTATGCTGGAAGTTGGAATGTCTTGAATTGCATTAAACATCACAAAAATTCATCACACAGGAACCGTATGTGTACAGATCATAGCTGATTGTGTTTGTTTGGACTAAATGGGTGGATTATTTATGCAGGTTAAATATAGTTTAATCTAAAAAAGAACAGATGGGTTTCAAGTTCCTGTGTATTCTCACTTGTGGCATTTCTGCTGTCTGTAAATGATGATGACATGACTACTTGCATAGACAGTATTGCAAAAACTTTTAGGAAGCTTAAAACTGAATAAATTTGACATAAAAACACTTTGCCATCATTGCTTTTGCATGTTGGTTTGCAAGTAAATGCAAACTATTGGCTTTTAAATGACGTGAAACTACCATTAAATTGAACGTTCTTTCTCCATTTTGTCCTGAAGAGCCACCAAGTTCCCCTGCAAATTTAGAACATATAGTCAGCTTTGGGTTTTTCAGCTTTTCATATTTTCCCTCTTTAAACAAACATTTACTTACAATTTATTTTTTTTTTAAATCTTTTCTCCTTTATTAAAGGAATGATGGAATTTCAATTGTCTCTTACTGAGCTTGAAGAAAATCTTTATATAACATGATACCTCAATTCAATGTAAGAGTTGTTAGTAATGAACAGATTCATCTGTGGATCCCGCCCCCATCCGGCCCCCATACATATTTTTTCAGATGTTTATCTCCCTGGGAAGAGGGCATCATGGCTGCTTGCAGATGTTAAAAAAACAAAAAAACACATGTTTTACCAGAAGAAGCAATGCATTACTTTGACCCGGATCTGCAGCGTCTGTATAGATTGGGTACTTCAGTGGAGTTTTTTGTTGTTTTTAGCTACAGCTGATTCAACCAGCTATTAGGTAAAAGCTCCAAAACAGCCCCACTAAACTGAACTATACAGACACTGGACAAGCCTGGGTCCAACTAGTGCGCTGCCTCTTCTGGGCATGTGCCGGACTCAGCGGAGGGACATGCAGAATTTAAAGCAAAGCGCCATTTTATTGGTTTGTTTTTTTCAGTGTCTGCAATGAGCCTGTGTGTCTATACTGTCTGTGCCCCAGGCCTTTTCTCCCCTAATCCTGTCTATGTCTCGCCCTATTTGAGTTTCTGAAAAAATATTATTACCTCTACTGTAGTAACATGCTCTCATCTTCAAGTAAGGCAGTGATTAAACAGTAAGGAGGAGGACCTGCCCATTTCTCACACTTTGGGCTTTTCAGGGACTTGGGAAAAATGGACTATGTTAATGTTTTGGCACTCATTTCCACATAGACTGGGTCTGCAAAAAGCTCTTACATATAAAATCTCCAGAGAATTCTGGTAAAGTTGGATGTACCAAATGTCAACATCTTCCTAAAAGTATTTGTTTATTTATTCAATTTATATGTGTTTTTTTTCTGAATCAAGCAATTCTGCTATGTGCTCTGGTATGGAAATATGCTATAAACCACTAAAGCTATCCATGGGCAAAACAGCTGGCCATTTAAAACATGTAAACAGCAGTACCCATTTGCAAAATCCTATTCATTTCAATATTAAGGGTAGGAATTTTTTGTGGGAATAGTCTAATGTTCACACATCACCAAGTTGTTCTTCGCCACCTTGCATTGACTAGCAGCCCTAAAAATGGCGGGGCTTAATTGCTTTCAGGGCTGCTTATAAAAGCATGGCACTGGCAGAGATAATGATGGACTGGAATGATTAAAGTGTTCACTCAGCCTGTTGGGTAATTTCTGGATTGCCAGAAGGGAGCTGGCCATATATGGCTTAGGTTGGCTTAGGTAGTATAACTGGATGGGGATGGTAGCTTGTTTGTTTTCCATGTATGAACCACTTTTTTTTTTTTTTCATCCTAGGACTACAGTTTTTGTCTATCTAGTCATAGAGACTACAGGATTATATTAAGGATGCAGATAGGCATTCATTTCTAGGGATAAGAATGCCCTGAAATTTCTCTGAAATTCTTACAACTAAAAAAATTATCCTGGGAGTTGGAGTGTGCATGCATTCCAGTCCCCTAGTTGGGAAGCTATACAGGGCAGCTCTCCAGCCATGGGACAGCAGAGGGCTGCTCCTTGAGCTACTTCACCCTTAGGGAAGAAGCCGATTAATTGACAGCTCATCCTCTCCCCTGCCTGGGAAGAGGGCAGGCAGTCAATAGACAGCCCCTGGTTTTTAAATCACCACATGTGCAACACAGATGGGCTGAATGCAGTGTGATTTAAAGCCAAAGGTGCAAGGGAAATGGCTTCTTAACAGTCTCCTTGGACCCTGTCCCCTGCCCTGCCAGCTTTTAAATATCCCAGCTGGCAGTCCACACAACATTTAAAAGCCCATGGGACTGGGAACCTGGGTAGAGAGAGACTCCTCAGCCCTAAATTCCAGCCCGACTGTGTTTGAAATCACTCGACAGGGAAAATTCCTGCACATTCCCCCTCACCAATCAGCTGATTGACAGGACAGGAAGGCCATTCTCCCATAGTGGGAACTTGTTTAGGGAAAGTTCCCACTGTAGGAGAATGCCCCCCTCCTGTTCAGCTGGTTGGTGGGAGGTGGGGAAGGTTTTCCTTGCGGGGTTCCCACAGAACTCCCTGACAACTTACTCCCTAGGTGGGCTATCAGGGAGCCAGTGCTCTCCCTCCCTTTCTTTTGGAGGGAGGATGGGAGAGCAGAGGTCTATAGGATATTGGGTGGACTCTATACCTGAGAGAAACAGATGGCTGTTCAAATTAGATGGGGAGGAGAGCAGTTTTCCCTGTAGGAATCAATCTAAATTTCTTGCAGAAGAGCTGGTTCTCTTACTCAAGAAATTCTTTGAATTGCAGTATATTCTCTCTCTGAGCCAGGAGAAAAGCTTTTCTCCCAACACAAATGTAGTGCCTGTACATGGCCAAAATGAAGATGCCTGAAAGGAGAATGCAGGGTGAGAGTATTCATTAGCACCAGACTTTCCCCCTCTCTTAAGTATGAATATACTGTTGATAAAATAAATATTGGACATATATCTGGTTAACAAGTGTTGCTTCATTATAATTCTGGAAGCATAAGGTATGTTTACTTAGTCTGTAAATTCTTGATTTAGGCTTGTAATTTTTTGTATAGCGTTTTTCTGAACTTTTTAGTTGCAGTTTTAATTTCCTAAACAGCAAATGGAAATAGATCTGTCAGCGTCTGTTGTATCCAAACGTATGTATAAATGTTAAAACTGGCTTGCATGTGTTTATAGTAATGTAGACTGAAGTCTAATTGTGATTTGTTTCATGAAACAGTAGCATACTAAAAGAGTTAAGGAAGGTAAACCTGATTTTTTAGATTAAATACCAAGACTAAGGATTAATTAAATAATATCTATCAAGGGAAATCTGAGGGAAGACCTTTTGTCAGTCTAGTAACAGTAGTTTTACAGTACATACATTTTTTTATGCATAACTTGATTTATCATAAATTTGAAATCTGCCATGGTAGATGTAAATACTTACTAAGGTGTGTTTTTTGAGATTTATTTTTGATGCGTGTAAATTAGACAATTGCTTGGTATACTTTTCCAAGTATGTAAAAGACATTTTCTGTCAGTTGAAGAACAGGAAGTTCCATAAACAAAACTCGGGGGGGGGGGGGGGAATTAAATGTGTTGTTATTCTAACACTAAAACTATTATTTAGCATAGGTTTGATGATCCTGTGTTAGATTCCACTAAAGAGTCAATATTTTGTGTGTTGCTGCTGTGGGTCTGGTGCATCTTTCGGTTAGTTGGCAACTTGGAACTATGGGCGTGAGCAGATGAAACAGGGCCCTAAATTGAAGTGGTGGGTTTTAAAAAACACCGTTTCAATTTAAGGCTGATTAAATCCCTGTGTCATGCACACATCTCACGGACTTACGTGCCTCTCCAGTGGGGAGGGGAGGAGATAGGAGGGCAAGCTGCCTGCAGGTGGAACAGTCCCTGGGCTGCAGGGAGGGGGAGGGCTGGTGCTTCCCTCCTTGGCAGCAGTACCCCCTCCCCCCACCAGGCGGCACCCACCCACAGGCATCGGGCTCGGGCAGTCCCGGAGGGCACCGCAGCTGTGGAGGGAAGCACCAGGCCCACTGCGTAACTCGGGCAGGCAGGCAGGCAGGCTCCAGGCTGGGGGGAAAAAAGATCAGGCTCACTACTTTCCATGGTCGGAGCCTGCTTTTCTGGGCAGCTGCCAGGCTGCCTGCAGGGCTTCCTGCAGAGCCATGGAGCTGCATGGAGCCCGGTGCTTCACTCTGTGGCTGTAGGGGCAGTTTGCTGCTCCCCAAGTCATTTAAGGTGCATTACGCCACCAAATTTCCTACAGCGGCTGGAACTACTGCGTGATGTGCTGCCAAGGCATGCAAACACCAACACCATTAAAGCAATGCAAAAGCATTTAGCCCACTTTAAAGTGTCGTATGCACATACCTCTCGTTTTGTCTACGCATGGCCCATGACTCTTAACTTGGGGTAGGGGAGGGAGCAGAGGAGAAAGTAACAGCGAGAAAATGTCTGTGAATATGCATACAAAAACAGGGAGGGTTCCTCTAACCAAGACCATTGATTCTTTCAGTCAGTCCACTTATCCCATTGCTAAATTGGCATCCTCAAATCAATGTTAAGTTTTGACATACCAGGGTAGGAGGCAGATCGCCAGTGCCTACAAAGACACTTGGGATACTGAGGGCAGAGGTTTTCTTTTAAAACTGTATTAATATCCATCCTAGTCCTAAAAAGACTTTGTCCTACCTGTGTTTGAGGAAGCATTCTATAGAGGTCTGGATGCATTTTGTATTTCAGCCTGAACTGTGAATTTCTTTTTGTACTGTTTTGCATAACCACTATAATGTTTTTCACGTGTCTTGGTGGCTTAGGTTTCTGGGTGAGCATTTTTTATGCAATCTTGCATAAATTGCATATTATAGTTTGAAGTCAACAAAGCCAAGAAAAACTTTAAAAAATGTCTGGGCGCACACATTTATTTCCAAGTCTCAAGTATATTTGGGGGGAAAATAAAATAATAGCATGCAATCTGACTCCAAAAGTGAAAAGAACATTATGAACATTCTAGTTTGTTTTTTGTTGGTTGTTTTTTTCAGAAGCTAAATCAACTTCATTTCTTTTTAGGAACAATATTTTAAAACATTTAATTTAGACCACAAAGTAGGTTTGCAAATTTTAAAGAAATGCTAGTTTGTGAATATTGGCAAAATACAAATAAATAAATGCTTTTTAGTCTCAAATCTTGTAGTTTTACTGTTAAAGAAACTTTGGCTATCATGCCAAACATCAAATTCTAATCACCTGACAATATCACAACAGCACTGTTTAGAAAATGATGACACAAACATAACTATTTTCCACATCTCCACACACCTCACTCTCTTCTCTTCCCAAATATTCTTTTTAGTCTATCCACCCACATTACAGAGATTTTAGGAAACTTAACAGCTTGGTGATTTGGTTGTCTCCTTCCTTGTTAAGTAAGTAATACTTCCAGGTCCAGCAATAGCAAATAGCAAAATGTAAATTTCTTGATGAATCTTTTATAGGCAATAGTATGAGTTAAAAATGAAAACTTCTAACTGTTGAGCCAACAGACTTCGAACAATGCCATTTTTATAAATATATTTAACTTTGGAATGGCATGTTTTCTGATAACTATAGTCATAAAAGGAATCTTTTTTTGTTGTTTTTTTCCATTGTTGCTTTTACTCCTGTAAATTGACAACTCTGTAATTAGAAGTGATTAATGATGTACCCCTGTGCTTCATGGGTCTTGAGGTCAGTAGTCTCATAGGCTAGAAATTCTGTGGGAAACTGGAGAACAGATCTGTTCCTTACAAGGAACAAAAAACCTCTCTCTCTTCAGGATTATTGTTGATGTGTGCATAATATGTCAACCATGATGAACAAAATATCTAAGACAAAGTGTAAATGATCTTTATGCTCGTTGCATATTTGTTTAGCCATCATATTATATGCATTATACACACATTCACTTTTGTGAATTAGTAATTAATATCTACACTTGTTGCATTAGACTTTCCTGGCACACAGTAGTTTTATTAGTAGAATCTGGTCTGTTCTGAAACTAAGTGGCCTTTATTGGAAGGGTAAACATCTTGGACGTATTAAAGTTAAGAATGTTTGAATAGCATTAGAAACCAATTCTCACTTTCATGCTTTTGTGCGAGTGATCATAGTACTAATCTGGGCAGCCCAACACACCTACTTGTATAAATTGTAACCTCATTTAGCTGGTAACCGATTAAATGAAAGGATTCAGTATTTTGCAGTATTTGCACCTCACTTATTAACCTATTAAAACATGCAAGCCAAAGCACTTCTGGAAAATCAGACCTGTATAGTTTAAAATAGCATATAATTGCTTCTTCCTGACTTAATTCCTGGGATACTAGATTTCAGAGCAAGTACCTAATGTAGCCAATGACTCCTGAAAAATGTGGCACATAGCTGTCCTTTCCCCGGTACTTCAAGAAGAGGCTAAAACTGATCAGCAGCAATGTCTGTGAACTCAGACACTGTTTTTTTATAAACAAAACTGTTCTGTATGTAAATGCAAACGTGTGTGTGTGTGTGTGTGTGTGTGTGTGTGTGTGTAGAGATATCTATATAGATATAAACTTTACATTTTAAATGCATGCAATTTAGTTAAGGCCATTGTACCCATGATCTATTGCTAGCATAGCCATGGTGTTGAAAAGTTTGCAAGACTTTTGTCTACTTCATTGCTACCATTATGACTTCCTTTTCCTATCCTCCCCAAACTTTTCCCCATCGCCCAAAGATACTGCTGTTGCTTGTTATTATCTACCAAGGATTTGCAAATTATGTTAAACTTGCCTTTGAGGACCTGAGACCCTATGAAATGCCCATACAACATGACTAGGGAACTGCATAGTTAATGGGGTTGCCCCCCAATTTCATAGGCAGAATATGGGCCCAGTCAGTCATTTTGTGAGTGGAGTGCAGCACACCCCCCACCCCTCTGATTGACTAAGGGGGCCTGGTGGCCCTGCTCCTTGCTGCTGATTGGTGGAGAGGGACTGGGCCACATAACAGGCAGCCTTTACAGCCAACCAGTGGCGAAGGGTGGGGGCAGCAGCCATTTTGCTGGCAGCCCTTTGAAGGAGCAGTCCCCCCATTCCTTTCCCTTTTTCCTGCCCTAGTGAACTAATGCAGTGTTCCGTAAGTTTTTGTTTTTTCCCATGGATTTCATGGATTCAGCAGATTTCATGGAATCCATGAAATCATGAATTTGGTAGGTCTCTAAAGATGAGACTGTATATAAAAGCACCTTTAGTCATTTCATTTGGCTGAATTCCTTCAAAAGCAGAGCTGCTGTTTTAGCACAGAAGAGAAAGTCTGTGCACAGGGTAGCATTCTGTTAAAACACTGTCTGTCTGTTAGCACTAAGTTAAATGAAATTTCCTTTTTCTTCATAAGTAGCTAACAATAAGCAAACTGGCTAATAGCCATAGCTAATGGCTCATAGCCATTAAAAAATTATAGTTAATCTAAAACTTGAACTGTACTTAAAATGACTTAAACTTTACATCACTTACTGGATATATAATCAAGTTTGCACACCTAACTGTGCTAACATTGAGTGGCACCCTTGCAAGGATCTCATAGCAGCCTGGGGCACCACATCACCCTGATTGAGACTCACTGCTCTAAGCATAATGTAAATAAAACAATTCATGTGTGTGAGTGGGGGAAACTTAAAAAGAAAAATATCTTGTGAGTAATGAAGTTGCCAACAAATGAAGTACATATATTTTTTAATTCATGTTTTTTTTTTATTTCTGTTGTAGAGTGGCTTCTACAACAAAACCTGAACCTGTTCCTGTGCAAAAGGTATGTTCCTCATTGTAACTGAAATAAGTACTATATACCACTAACTTCCATCAAGCCCTAATCTTGACATGACTCATTCAGACAGTGCCCTTAGTACCTGCTGTAGGGTTTTCCTAGATGTACAAAGAACAAAAAATCACATTGCTCTTGTTAGGGTGATATTGGTGTATTTACAGAAAACATGACACATTTTTTAAAAGCTGTAAATAAATGCATTGACTTTTAGCTTTTGGTCACCATGCTTTCTATTACCTGACCATCTTTTCTTAGCTTAGTGACAGGCTCTAAGGTAGCCTCCATCCATCCCCAAAGAAAGAAAGTACTGTAGTTTGTTTCCAAGCAGAGACCATGACCTTTCTTTGCATATGAAAGAAGTTGTAGAGAAAGCATTTCCCTTCAGCATTTATCTAGTTTTGGGCAGTGTTTTGAGCATTGCTATATCCCCAAGTATGTCATGGTAGGGTAGAGTAGAGTATATAGGCAAATATTACATGCATTAGGCTCCCTTTTTAAAATGCAAGTATTTGGTTAAAATATTTTTGGGGAGGGTGGACATGAAGATTGGTTTCCTCAGTAGATATAAATAAGAAAATGATCAGCTTGGTGTTATGTGGAAATATATATGGAAAGAAGAAACATTTTCCCACTCCCACTGGTCATGGGATGGCAGGGGGAAGGTAAAAAGACACCCCCCTCCCCCCCGCCTCCCCACACACTCAACAACATGTTGAAATACACATAGGTCTAAAGTTCTGGTCCTTGTGGTGGTTAAACTATGTAACCAGGTTGTTGGTTTTCTTGTGCTCCGAGGTCCTAGTTGAAATTCTTCCAGATCGCAGCCTTTCTCTCTCCCCCTTTTCCCTTCAGATTGTAAATTCCTGGGTTCTGTATCTGGTGTTGGCTCATCTTTTCACCAGATCTTTGCTACTGTAATGCATAGGGATTTCAGCTGCTTCCCCAAACAAGATGGATGCGATTAATAGCCAAGTACACCTTTCTTCTTGTCTAGCATTTGGATTACATCAGTGAAATACTACTTGCTAATGCTTCCAGTGATACACTTAGGGTATGGACAAATGCACTTATCTGAATAAAAAGGGAAGGGGGGAGCTACCTCTCAGGAGCATGGATTGGCTGTTATGTAAGAATACATAATACATCCCGTAAGAATACAGATTAGCTAAATTGTTCCACCCTTGATCTTCTCTGAAGCAAGCTTCAAGTTGGAATGATTTTTTTTACACTGGCATCCCTATAGAATTGTACAGGCACGACACTTGCATCATCATCGCTTTAATTGGTAGTTTTTGATCGTGATAGAGTTGTTATATCTGTCTCTACCTTCAGTCCTTTATGCTAGAGGCCTTTGGAAATCAAGGTCCTTGATTAATTTTCCCAGTTAGCATCCAAGTGGCAGACTGCAACATTGCAACATTAAGAAAATTGTATTATTTGGGTGCATGTGTCCAAATATATTTTTGATTGTTTTTGCCAAGTGGAATTTGAATTTAAAAATTAAAGAAGAAAACCTGGGGAATACAGTAACCAAATATTATTTGAATGTCTTCTGCTGGGTTTCGCATCTGAGTGGGTCTGTTCCTTAACTATTAAAAGTGATTTGAGGCAAGTGAATCTTGAATGAGAAAAGAGAAATCAGTGACTTGAGTTTGAGTTGCTTGCATGTGGGTTGTATCTTTGCTTCCCTTGAATGCATGTCCTATCCTTTTTAAAGCAATAATGGCAGTGAAGTTGGAAACTGGTGTTACAGCTGCAATCTTTTATTTCAAGCCAGTGGGATTACCTTCTCTGCTTCCAATGAAAATGTCTATTCAGGATTTTGCATGTGGTTGGTGTTTTTGTGTGTTTCTTTTTTTTTCGCATAGGGAGAACTTAAAGAAGTAGTTAAACCTGTGCCCGTTGCATCTGCTGTTGCACCCAAAGTAACTTCCACAGTGAATGTTGCCTACAATAAGGCACCGAGGCCATTCGGAGCTATCACATCCTCAAAAGTCACATCCATTCCATCACCGTCGTCTGCCTTCACCCCAGCCCATGTGACTGGTCCATCATCACATGCTTCCCCTCCTCCACTCGCCACTGTCACCCCTCCCCCATTTGCTGCATCTGGACTGCATGCTAATGCAAAATCTAGTACTGATCAGCGTTCACCTGCACTGAGCGCTGTTAAAACTGCAGTTAATATCCCACGGCAGCCCACCACACACAATACAGCCCTGAATGCGCTTTCCACCGGGAATGTCCAGGATGTGACAGAAGGGCAAAGAAGAGGATTCAAAGAGAACCAGGGTGACAGTAAACAGCAAAATGGGTAGGTGGCTTCAGGGCACTGTTTGCTGTAAGGGACTTCTTTTTCAGGATGGTTTGTGAGCTTTGTTTAAAGGGATAAAACGCATCGTGAATAAGTTATGTGGTTTTCAGGTGTCGGCTCTCTAAAAAAGATAAGTGATATCTATTAGAGGACAGTTTTAAGTATATAGGGACCAGCTTATTAGATGAGTTTATCCCACTTCTTCTTTTTGCCATGTAATCTCTACTATCTAATTCCACTTTAAAAAATATCAGTTGTAATCATTCATTTGATGCGTTTTGAACTTTACAACAAACTCAGTTTTTTTTTTCAAGTCTTAACATGGTTAAGAAAGCAGCAGGCACCCAAAAATGGGAAGTTATTTGTCAAGAAGCATCATACAGAATTTTGAAAGCCAGGAATAAGAAACAGAATAACCTTTATCTTGAATATCCTTATGTTGAGTATGATGTACATAATCGTGGGGAAGACAGAACATTAAATTTTGGGCAGGGAATTTGGAAGTCCTGATATATGTATAGGAAGTGTATCAAATTTGAACTGATTCTAATTTTTCAGTAATATAAATGAAAATCTTAGTGAAATTCAGGTACATTGAAATGTCTAAAGTCAGCACAAAAGTACAGAAACATCTTAAAGTATCTTAGCAGTCCAGGTATGTCAAAGAGAAAATTCTAGATATGTTATCATTTGAAATGCTAATAGCTCATCTTGAGACAAAAAAGGGCTTGAGTTTTAGCACTGTAAATTTAAAGATTCGCTGAGCATTAAATCCTGTAGAAGCATGTTTTAAAGTATAATTGTTTGCTTTTATTGTCCATTTTGTGGCTTTCTTTTAACTGTAGATTTCTGAAGCCCAAAAACTACATTTTCATTAACAGGGATTTAAAAAGTGAGCTATTATCAATATTCTTCCACTTCTGTTTAAAGGTCATCTGAA
>NW_005841945.1:130834-153207 GCF_000455745.1 Alligator sinensis | reverse complement strand
TTCCGATATATGTTGGTTTTGATGCTGAGCATGAGTCGAAACCTGCAAAGAGATAAACGTCTTTATCTGAACTAAAAAATATAAAATAAACTTGTGGTTTCAGTTAGACCACTTAACATTAAAAAAAACCAAAAACCAACTTTGTCTGAAACATTCCTGTTATATATTGGAACAAATCTCTTCCTCATGTTCATTCATATAATGCAGTACTTATGCATTTTATATCACTGTTGTCATGGTAACTTTTAAGACTCTCTCAAACAGATGATGGCAAGATTCCACACTGCTGCAAAAGAGAGAAAGCAGGAGGTCCTGAAGACTTGCTCAGTACTGGGAGACTTAAATATGCTTTGGCAAATCATGCATATCCTTCCAGGAAAGCTGCTTTTGCAAATGGGGACCTGGCTTTTAGCTACAGTAATTAGCACTGGGTATTGGGGGTGGGGGGGAGAAAGCCAGTACTAGAACTAGGTCTCCTGCTGGGACTGCTCAAGGCAGAAAACTGGCACTTCAGGAAGAAAGGAAAAATGGCTGGTTAAACACTATATATGCATAATAAGATGTTTAGTGAAAGAATAATACTGTATGAAGAGAATGCTGGATGATGGATTAAGAAATTCCTGTCTTCCTGCCAGTCTTAAAAGATAGTTCTGGTCTGAGAATTTGGAAAAGGTTTGGGGTTGTTCAATTACACTTTATAACTTGGGTGACAAAATAGCATGCTTGGCCTACAACTTGATTGAGCACACCTGTAAAATCTTTTGTCTTAGATTTAAAATGAAAAATGATGAAGCCACATAGATGTACATCTGTCTACATAAAACAGATTGCAGTCTGCACAGTCATAGTGGTAATTAATAAACAAAGTGTTTCCTGACTTAGCACAAGATTGGCGGATTATTTTTGAAAGAACTGGACAGTCTGAAAAAAAGTTCTCCTCTTATGTGCATAATAAGCTATTTTGTTTTCTGAGGATAAAAAAGGTGAGGTACCTCTAGTTTAAGACAGCATTATTGAGCAAATAGAAGTCTCTAGATTTTGCAGTACTCAAAATATTTTGGTTTCAAATGTTGATCGAACCCTTATTAGTATAACAGGAATTTGCTTACCCATGAAGGAGATGCAGAGCTGATTAAATGCTAGGACAAGTTACGCTGCCCTTTTTATAAATATATTTAGACTAGTGTAATTCAATCTGTTTACAGAAGACCTTCCTAAGCAGTAGTACATCACACTCTTACGTCTAGTGTACTTTGGGAATATCTGTGAACAAGCAATACTTTTTAGCTTTTATAGCTGAAGAACAGAATACTTTTACAGACCATTCTGCTCAACCTGTAAGTTGTATTTCATTCCGCTCAAGTCAATGGAGCAGCCTCAGAATTTTATGCAGGTATGAACAAGCTGAATCTAGTTTAGTGCTCTTTAAACTAGGGTAAAATTGTTCCAGAGTTTAAAAATATGTTTTCTTGTCTTTAATTAAAAGAGAGCTATCTGAACATTCTACAGAAGATGAAAATCATAATTAATATAACTATATATGCATATCTTTAATAAAATATATAAGATTAAGAGTAGGAGGGGAGCTGTCTGAGGGGAAATAAGTCGTGAGAGTGAGTCTTAGCACCCTGGCAGTTGGGACCTGTGATGAATTGACAGCTAGAAAGGAAAGGTCCTGACTGCTGCTATCATTTTGAGCATGTGTAAATCACTGCCTCTATTACAAAATTTATTTCAAAACGTGTCAGCTCTAGTTCACTGAACAAAGCTAACAACACATCTCTATTAAGCTCTGGATGGTTTCTGAATGATGCTCACACTAATTGATTTATCATGTAGCTGTTTGGAGCTCTCATGTAATAAAGTGTCGTGCCACATATAATGAACTTCTCATGCTGAGAATGTTAAAGTGGCCTAGTTATTCCAAAATATGACATTTCATCATGCTGAAACCTTATTAGACATGAAGACTGCGGTCCTACAAAAACCTTCTTTCTCCAAGAGATGAAAGATTTGCTGTTCCTCTAGGGTGGGGAAGAGGTTTAGTTTCCATTCCTTAGGAGATGGCTTAAGGAAAAAGCTAATTTAATTCACCTGGCTGAGTTTAATTGTGCTTTTACCAAAACCTTCTTGCCAAATTACTTCTGCATGCTTGCTGCTTAAAACAGGTAAGACTGCTACAGATTCTCACTTGTTCCCAAAAGACAGGGCTGAAACTTTCATTTATAGGTTCCTGATGAACTCAACTCAGCACTAAAAGAAATCTGGCCTTTTGCCAGAACTGGATTTGAAAGACTAGATCATAGGAAATACTGAGAATGGAAATCATAGCAATAATGCATTAAAACTTCTTTTCCTTTGCAGGTAACAACAGTGACAAAGTTAGTATCAACAGCACTGGTGCTGAAGTATGGTGGTTCGTGTTGTTGGAATAACCAGCATGTACAACTGTTTTGCAAAATCTGTATTTTGTAAAACAGCTTCAGCTTTATAAATAACCACATTTTAATATAATAAGTTGTTTTTGTTTCTGCCTTGGACATGGTGTGATTTGGCTTTTCACAGTATTAAGTACTGAGCATTTATGTATTTGTTTACAAAATACTTGTGTGTGTACTGATAAGTTATTGTTATCCCTATATATTTAATGCCAACTTAATGTTTAGGGAGGGTAAATTATGTGATTTTGGAACCAACGGGCATCCTGTTGCTAAATCAGCATTACTTAAAAATATATTTCAGTTCTTAAATATTAGATGCAATAAATCTTAATAGTTTTTTTTTCATTCCCCATCTTTGCAACCAATACTCCCCTCTGTTCTTTCTGTCTACCTCACCTTGTTTCCTGCACTTCATCTCCAACTAAATGCAAATGTTATTCTGTGTTAGTTGTTTGAAGAAATTACTATCTCAGTATACAGGTTTTCTTTTTTCTCCCTTGACTCTGGCACCATCTTGCTGCCTCCCTGAGTAATTACCACTAAGAGCCTCAGACTCTAAAAACATAATCTGGTACAAAGTGAAGAGAAACTACCCAGTAAAATACTTGGTTTGTGATGTAGCTTTTAATTAATGTTAGCAACTATTTACTTGCTTGCTTACTATAATTCATTGCATTAGCATGTATTTTAATATGTTACTGCATATTAATTCCTGTAGCTAAATTTACACATTGATACAGTCTTCTTTTTCCAGTTTAATAATTTCTATTAACTCTCTCTCTTGTTGCTTCACCTCATTTTGTCTGTGTATCTTACCTGTATTCCATCCTCCTGGAAACGCCATTCTTTTTTGTTTTCTTTCCTGTGCCCCTCCTTCAGTAATCTTGAGGATGTGTAAGTACTTCACTAATAATATTAGTCACTTTCTTTGAATACTACCTTTATATATAGTTTTGTATTATGTCTTTCCCATACCTTTTTTTGCTACTGTAACTTAACTATTACTTCATTGGGCTTTGTTTAATAGCCTGTAACTTGTTGGCAGGTTAGTAACAACTGTTCTTGCACGCTATCTTGCTGCTTTCTTTCTATGAAACAAATTAGGAGTTATATTTGGTGAGAAAAAATAAATGTGTTTACATAGGAATACTGGGCAGGGGGGAAATCTCTATCTAAAGAGTGAGTTTAGCAGAATACCTCTTCTAGATAAAGAGTTGGTTGGGTACCATGTACAAAGAGTGGGCTGAAATAACAGGGTTTGGCCCTAAGGCAGGGTGCCACTTATGGCCCTGCTTCCCTTGCTGTTGTATGCCACTGAATGTCACCCTGGGCAATTGCTCACTACCCAGTGAGCAATCTCACAATCCCTTCCCTCCTTCCCAGCCACTACTCCAGTCGTTCGTGCCACAAGACAGTGGTGGTGAGAAAAACGGCAGGTGCAGTAGACTGGTGCAGATTCCAGAGGCCTCTATTCTGGCCCTCTAGTCACCATGTGCAACCAATTTCTCCACCCCCTACCCCCACACTGCTGATAATCACCAGTGGCTGGATCCAGCCCATGGACTATACATTGCCCACCCTTCTAGATAACATGTAAAACAAAAATAAATGAACACAGACAGACTCCCAAAAGCAGATGCTTTGAGAGCATGAGTGCAGAGGTTAGGGATAAGGTGTATGGTACCTACTCTCTTCTTTCCTTTTCCGAACTAGGAAATATTGCTGTGTTTGTCCCAGTACCTAAGCCTACCTTCAAAATGCAAATTTCCTTGGGAGACCAATAGCATGGAGATTAGTGACTGTATGTGAAATATTCTAGACAAGATTTTCGAAGTCACAAATAGTCACTATATTCTGTTATCTTTCAGTGCAAGTCAGGCTTCTTGTAATAGCCCTTTTTAAAGATCTCCACCTACAGTTTTTAGGATATCCAGTTCCTTTCCAGTTCTGATTGATCTTGACTTCATAAGTGGTGGCTGTTGGGTGACATACGTAAAATGAATTTGTAGCCTTAGTCTACTTTCTAAGGAACAGTTGTCCACATCTCAGGACCTGCCACTATAATGGATATGATTGTCAATAGATTCTGTTGGGAACCTAGATTTTAATTTACGCTTTCATCCTTATGACTGAAGCACAAGAGGTTCCAGAGCAGAACGGAGTTATGCTGACAGATAGCATTGGAAAATTTGCATTACTTCAATAAATGCTCTATTCTGTGAACAAAGGAAAGACTTAATTCTCTAGACTGTCACTCAAATGTTCTTTTACCCACACTAAATATGCCATTTTTAGTAGTTTTTACTAAGTATATGGAAAATAATCATGGTCATTCTAGAAAGAGATAATTTTTATGGCAAGATATGAATATCATAGGTGGGTTTCTGTGTACCTTTTCACATTTTTTAAGAACTGCTTATCTTTTGCTTATATTTTCTGACTTTTTTCTTTTTCTTCTCTTTCATTCCTGTTTCCAATTTCTTCTGTTTTCTTATTCTGTCAATACAAGGAAAAACCCACCTAAACGGTAAATATTTTAATATATATAACCTGATAATGTTGACTATTTGCTGTTTTAACTATTTCAAGATTGTTACAGTGTATTACTTCATGGCATTACTTTGCAAGCAAGGCAAGTTTATGTGAATATGTGATATGTGAATGCGTATTACTGTGTATGTTTAAGTTCACTTCTGAATATCTGAGTTCAGTCAGAAGCTGCTTTTGTAATTTGGTTCAACTTCAAATGTAATAGCAATAATCAATTTTGTCATGATTTACAGATGAAATCTCATGTCTTTGCTTTCACTATTCTTTGTTGAAACAGTCCACCAAGAAAACACATTGTGGATACCTACACGGAGTTTTATCACATGCCCACTCACAGAGATGCCAGCAAGAAACGACTGATTGAAGATACTGAGGACTGGCACCCCAGAACAGGGACTACTCAATCTCGTTCTTTTCGTATCCTGGCCCAAATCACCGGCACTGATCATAGTGAGCATCTTTTCGGAGCTGTAGAATTAAATGTGGAGAAGTTAATTATATTGAATGTCTATATTCTGTGACAGCAGATACTAGAAGAATAAAATGTTATTCCCCAAGTAAAATGTAAATCCAGTAGTCAGTTTCTACTGTGTTTTGTGCATGTTTTGCATGAAGGAAAAGATGACTATATATGCATATATATTTTATGTAAACCTCAGGAATGGATGGGAAGACTCAGGGCCAATGTAATACTGGAAACAACTTTTTAATTTATTTTGAACTAGCAAGGTTCTAAGTACACATGTTAACTTGCATTTTCCATCCCCTATCTCAGTGCCAGAAAAAATGTTTTCTTCCTTCACAGTCTCTACACAGAAAGGGACACTTCTATTTAAAGATTTCCTTATTCTGAGCCCCAGGGGATGGGACAAAAATGGGTTTTGATATCTGATACCTTAGGCTCCACCAGGACTAGGTGTGAGAATTTCCGAGGGTTGAAAATTTGAGGATTCCTGTTTTCCAGCAGTTAAAAGAACTTACTTTTGTATTGGCATAACAAGAGATATGCACAATCATATCCTGATTTTAAGATCCACTGTGGAAACTAGTGATCTAGGTAATTATAAAATAGCAACTGTTTTTGTTCCCTTTTTTCTTTTTCTTCATTTTTTTTTCCTTCTGAATTAATACCTTTTCATTTTTTGGATGGATTTTTTTAATTAAGGCAGCCTAGGCCAGAATTTTAAAAGTTTTCAAGTGCCTTTAAGTGTCCAGAGTGTTTTTAAAAAGTGCTGAGGGACTAAACTCCTGCTGAAATCAAATGGAAGTTCCATACTTCTGAAAATCTTGTTAGATACTTCATTTTTTTTACATCAGTTTGTAGGTGTTTTCAGAGTGGCAATTTTTAAAATCTAAAATAGTTTTTCTTTGATATTTAAAATATATATATGATGTATTTCAAAGGAATAAGGTCTTAGAAATTTTAAAATTTCATTGCAGTGAAAGAACCAGAACCTGACTCTACAAAGAAGACAAAGTAAGTTATGTTTTCTTTACTGATATCTAGATTTGGAGTGACTTTAATTTTTTGCATGGCTTTTATTTTTAATTGGCAATACGTTATAGTTTGTGCCTGTTAAGCTCTAGACGTTTTTAAGTTTTGTTTCTGTTTCATATGGATTATGTATTAATCAGAACGTAAAAATCAAGAGCTTTGTCTGCTGAGTTTGCCTTTGAAGAACTTTGTTTTGTAGAGTCTACTACGTACAGGTTTGTGCAGGAGTTTAAGCTTTTTTGGTCAAGCATTCTGTCACTACTGATATTTTTTTCTTCACATATAACCTGGCATTTCTGTCTTGTAATAGAGGATCAGCTTTCTGGAACTTGGTTGAATAGTTGTTCTGGAAAAAATGTTACTAATCAAAGTAGTGACTAAGTGTCCAACTTAATACCTGCTGAAGTCAATGGGAGTCTTTCTACTGACTTAACCTGGCATTGGATCAAACCTTAAGACTAGGGACAAAAGTTGCATAAACCAGTTTACGTGATCAGAAACTAGTTCAAACCCATAACAGAACAGAAGTTCAGTGCACATAAACCGCTTTCAAAATGACCAAAACTGGTTTAAGATAAATATGGTTGGATGTAGTATCAGGCTTTAACTGATTTAGGTCAAACCAGTTTATGGAACTTCTGTCCCAGCTCCCTTCCTGGTTCAAGTTAACTCTCAGTTCCCCAGCATCCCAGGATGCTTTGCAGTCCTGGGCTATGCTGCCTGCTCCAGCGGAGCAGGGACTGCTTTGCCACTCTGCTTCTTAGCCTGCTTCCTGCCTGTGTCCATCAGCCCATATGGATGCAGGGCAGAGGAACAGACCCCCAGACTACCCTAGCTAGGGTCTGCACAGCACATGGGGGAAGAGAGAGCCCCTGTGGTAAGGGCTTTTCAGACCCTGGCAGCCTTCTCTCTTTCCCCCTCCCCCTTCCCAGCTGCTGTTTGCTTCAGCAACTGCCACAGGAGGGAGAGAGGAGGAGTCCTTCGGGCCAGGTGCCTGCCCATGCAACCTAGCATGGGGGCATCTGGGAACCCCCACCTTGAGGGGCTTCCTCCCACCCCAGCCTAGGAAGCTGAGGAAATCTTCCCTTCCTGAACGACAGAGCTGCTTGCTTTGACTCCTATGAGTCTGGCAGCGTCAGACACCAGAGGGAAATGTTCCTGTTCCTCCAGAGCTTGTTTTGCCTTAGCTGCTGTGAGTCTAAGGCAAAACTAATGCAGGGGAACAAAGGAATGTCCCTCTGCTCCCTGGGCTATCCCTGAGACTCACTGCAGCTAAGGCAAGGGGTTGGGAGAGGAAGATTTCCCCCCAGCTCCCTGGGGCTGCCCGGGGTGTGGGGACCCTGGGCTGGTGTGAGGGGGAAGGCCTCAAGGTGAGGGCTCCACAGTGCCCCCCTGTGCTGGGCTACTCGGGCAGACACCCGGCCTGGAGGACTGCTTCTCCCTCCCTCCTCTGGCAGCCACTGAAGAAATCAGCACCTGGGGAAGGGGAAGCGGGGAATTCCTCTCAGCTCCCCAGGGCTGCCTGGGCTGGGGGAATCTACCTGATGGGCAGGCTCTCCCGAGGTGGGCTAGCATCTGGACAAGGGGGCTCCTTAACCCCCTGTGGGGGGACAGCAGGGGCTGGAGACACTTGGCTGGGCTGGCAATGGCCAGCAGGCTGAGAGATGTGCTCTAGCACTCCCTGCCACCTGGCCTGTGTCAGTGCAGGGTCCCCCTGCCCCCCACCCCCCTCCCAAATGAAAACTAAATGTCAGTTCAGTTGGTCATCACTTCAACCTATGCAGCTTGGAGGAAGCTGCCTAGATTGAATCGATTCAGCCTCAGGCTTTTTGACTGTCTGTACTGATAGTAAATATCTGCATCTTTGTCTATCCATATCTTTGTCTGTCCATATCTTCCTGTCTGGCTGGCTATCTACCTGTCATGTGTTTGTGTGCATGTATGTATATGTATACACACATTATAGGTGTGTGTGTGCGTATAAATATATATATATGATGCAGGGCTGTGAGTAGTACTTGGAGACTGCATGTTTCAGTTTCTGTGCAATAAATTGAATAATAAGCTTCCTTCCTTTCTTACCTTTCTTCTATTACTTCTTTCCACAGGGAAAAGATTCCCATCCACATCTTTACCCCCAAATATACAAAATTACGTGACTGGCACCATGATGTCTCAGCACGTGTCCTTAATGTCCAGTGATTTTACCCAAGTTGAAAAAAAATAAAATGCAAACCTTTTCTTTCTTTCTTTTTTCAACTGCTTTGCAAAAAAAAAAAAGAATTTTATTAGCTTTATTACAAAAGGAACTCTAGCTTTTTCTATACTTTTCTAACAATTTCCTACTGATGTGTAAAGAATAAGATGAACATGTTTTTGTGCTAATCAGTAGTTCACAGAAATACTTATTTAACACAGAGCAACTTGGGTTACTGAATCTTCCTAAGTGGGTAGAGAAGAGCTATCAGGGTTCTTTTTCCATGACAGACTAATTTATATTGCTGAGTTTGAGTTCTTGTAGACTGATAGAATATAGAGGAAGATGAGCACGAGAATAGCATACAAAATAGCATATTTCTTTATTTTGTGGGATGGGGAAGAGACTGTAAACAGTTATTTCAATAGATTTGTATTTTCTGAGAGAGTTTTTCTTCAAATTAAGTACAGTTCAGCCGGCATACTTTAGAGTGGGTTGTAAATGTTTTTAAAAATAGAGGGAAAATACAAACCACTTCTCCACCCATAGGAATTTTGCCAGTATTGCAGATCTTGTTGCAAGGATGATTCTGCTTAAATACGTATTATGTCAGCACCAAGGAAAGACTATAGAAAAAGAATGAGTTTAATGATCCTGTTTATATGTGAGACCTGCAGCATATGATCTCAACTGAGATAAGGTAGTTAAAGGCAGTGATATTTATTATAGGGTGAAACTGTTAGGGTTTTTGTGCTTATAGAAGCTTCAATGCCCAAAGATATGATGGTGCATATTGTCCTGTAATATAATGTATTATAGTAGACACATTCATTAATTTATGCTTTTTGAAGTTTGAAGAGTATTTTAATAAAACCTGCTTTTAACTTAGTTTGGTCTGGTTTTTATTTGAGGCTTTTTTACTTTAGCTTCTCATACAGACTACTGTATATGTATTTCAGTCTCATGAAGCAAAGGAGAAAACAATTGTCATCCTAGTGCATAATAGGAACAACTTGAACACCCGCATACAATATATGCAATAGAGTTTTTCCTGAGTCCCCTCTAATAATTCAACATGTGTTTTTTTTGTATTGTTTTTTTGCTTTGTTTGGTTTTATGCAAGCTTTACAGCAAGCTATAGAATTGCTAATCTTTTTTTTATTTTTTTTTGATGACACAACCTGAAGTATGCTACACACAAGCTCAGAACATTTCATTTAGCAAAATGCACTGTGTCTGTTTCTATTATGTATTAGACTATATAAAGGGATACATATAGAGCAAATTTAAACTTAATTTGTAAGGTTTTCCTAAGAAATCTTGCATTCCACTTGAACTTGTGTAGCACTTGGGGATTTTCTTTAGCAGAACTTGATCATTCCTTTGGGGGAAAACTAGTGAAGAACACTTTATTTGAGGAGCGGATTGTTTGCTTGTTTTTAATATCTTAAAAACTAAAGATACCTATAAACATTTGCATTTCCTCCTCAGGGGCTTTAAATTCCAAAAATAAAAGTTCTGTAGTACTATAGCTCACTGTCTTTGTCATCTTATCTTTAGGGAAAGTCAAACAGAAAATGGGGACCTCAGGTAACAGCCAAGTTGTCTAATACTAACAGCCACTTTGTGTGTAAACTGAAGAGTACACAATATAAAGTACAATTAAAACAGCATAAGAATGCTCATGAAATACAGTAGCTAAAAATGCACGGTTGCAGTTTGGTACCTTTTACATTAAAGTACAAAATGATAATTAGGGGAAAATATTTGCTAACAGTTTCACCTCAGACACAGTCTTTAATTTGACTTGCTCTTTTCAGCTTGTTTCCGTAAATTTAGAATTTATTTTCTGTATCAAATAACTCAAATGCTTGTGCCACATTTACTAAAACTAAGTACGTTATTCAGTGCACATATAGCATATTGTAACTTGCTTTTCAAGTGGGAACTCCGTGTTGAATATTACAAAGTACATTAAATTTGCTTTGCAAGGTTTAAATAATTTTTACATATGGAGGAAAGGATTTTTTTTTTACTTTTTTGACACAATACATTATGATTGCTACTATATTCACTATAGTCCATTCTTTATCATTAAAATTATTGTTTAATCTTAAAATATGTGTGTGTTTCTGGAAGTATTACTGGATAATGATTTTTTTTTCCCTTTTGTTATTTATCTCAGCAAGAAAGATGAACCGTGTTGCAATACTTGGCATTTCAAAAAATGAATTGTTTCAGTGAGGAATAGAATTGAAATCCTGTTCAAAAATATAAAACATTTGCTGTTAGTGAAAATAAATATACAACAACTAGGAGATTTAAAATTGAAGGCATGTCTAAATTCAACCAGAGCTTTCTAAAGCACAGGAATATTTGAGGCATTGCTTGTCTCCTGGGAGTATTTTGTGGTGTGTCTCAATATGTGAGTGACAGATTATTAAAACAATAAATATTCTAGTAAAAGTAAATTCAGGACTAAAGTAGTATAGGAGTGATGTTGTTGCTGTGATCATCCAAAAATTATATGAGAGGCAAGGATTTCTTAAGGTGGTATCTTTTATTAGACCAACTGTATAGTTGCTATACAGTTAGACTAAGGGGATTCCTAGAAAACAAACTGGATATTAGAACCATGTGTTATGGCCCTCTGGTGGTGGTTACTATATTAGTTATTTTAATAAAAATAATTGTATTTTTTCTCTTTTTTTTAACTACTTTACCTTTGTTCCCTAAATGTTCTAGCATATAACTTTCAGACTTGCCACATTAGAATTATACCTGTACAAAATAGCAACTAATTTTTTTATCTAATTTTTTTAAATCATCTCTCATGTTACCTCTTGCTAACTTTTTCCTCAGCTGATGAATGTATAGGAGGCCTCATCTTCATGTAAACCAGACACCTAATTGTTTATTGGCATACCAAATTAATCACAGCATGTGTACTACCCCAGTGCCCTAATAGAAGGCTATACCCAGCCTTAATAGAAGTCTATCTTCTTCTTCCCTAAAAGCTCTTCAGTATGTTTCCATATAACTTATTTATCTTCTCTTTTCCCACATCACCTTCTCAAATAAATTGGAAGATATTTTGCTGACTGACTTTAATGTTATAATTGTTCATTTCAAAGTGGCTTTCCTCCTCCCTCCATACCAGAGAGAGAGAAGAAACAAGCAAAAACAGTTGGGAGAAACATCCAGCTACTTTTTTTTATTTCTAAATGTGAATAATGCATCTTATCTATCTGATTAGCCTTCAAACCTATAAATCTGTTTCTGCTCTTAGGACTACATAGTGACTTAGAATCACCGTCTCAGTTAATTACGGCCTCATTGCATTTGATTCCTTTTTATGCATTTATTTAGAAAGTATCTCACCTTACTTTTAATTGACTGTAATCATAGGTGGCAGTAGGACATATATTTAAGGGCCTACTAGGGAAAGGATTAGATGTATTCAGAGAAGGAAGAAGAAATCTCAGATGTTATGGGTGTTCTGCCGATAAATGTCCCAGCTGTTCAAACTGTCTCAGAAACAAACTCAGTATTTTGAGTTTCAACCAACAGCATCTAAAGCTCTTTCTGGAAATTGTAGTATGGATAAATGTGTATTTCTTTTTCAACATTTTAAACGAAATGGCCATAATGAAAACCATAAGCAAAGCAGAGTGAATACACAATACCTACATAGAAATCAATTGTTATTTCCAGGCATATTTTAGAGTTCATTGTTGTCCATGAACTGCTGCTCCCAACACGTGTACTGTGTTTATTCAAATCTAAGACAAGTTTTTTTTCCTCCCATTTAACATAGGGGGAAGCCCCTCATTTTGGATTCAAGTACAAGGTGGTGAGGGCACCAGCTCCAGCTCTGGCTCCAGCTCCAGCCCCAACCCAGGGTTGAGGTTAGAGCTGAAGCTACTGCCTAACCTCCCCCCCTGCTCATCCTGCCTCTTCCCTGCCTCTTCCCCGTGCCTGCCCTGCAGCTGTCACCCCCTCTACTTGCTGCTTACCCTTGCCCTCAGCAGGGCTTCAGCCTCACTCCAGCAGGGCTCTATCTCCACTCCATCCTAGGCCATGGAGCACATGTTTGCTCTGGCCCCAGCGCAGCCTAGGCTGAGCTGGGGCTGAAGTAAATATGTGCTCTGTGCCTCAGGCTGGGTTAGGACCGGAAGCCTTACAGAGCAACAGTAAGGGTAGCAGGGGGAAGGGCAGAGAGGCAGCAGCGCAGATCTGGGATAGGGGACAGGTGTCAGGGGTTGCAGGTGTGGGGGGAGCTGTTGGTAGGGAGATTAGAGGGCATGGGGCAGAGATCAGGCAGCTTGACTCCCCCATTGCCTGCCCCTCTGTCACTTCTTTCCCCACTACAATAGTGGGGACTAGTTTAAAATTACCCTCTAATAGATTCTCTACATGGAAAATCATAACAAATTATACGTTTTCCATGTATGTAATTTAATTATTAGAGGGTCATCTTGAATTCAGGGTCATCTTGAATTCAGGTAAATATGGTACATGTGTGCGCCTTATTTGTACTTTATCCTGTGTGTGTGCACGCATACACAAATGTGTGTGTGTGTGTGTGTGTGTATATATGTATGTATGTATATATATGATTATAGATCTTTTAAATCATACACAGTCTCAAATCATTTTGAGTTGTTTGCTTTTCAACTTGTAGTTAGTCTTGAGTGGGTTGGCAAGGTTCTTTGGGTAGATGTGATATCTTTTATTAGACCAACTAAGTAGTCTTGAGTAGGTTAGTGCAGAGACTTTCTATTCTTAGTTGTTAACATATTCATGGCCACTGTGAAATGGTGCATCCCACCTTAAGTTGATTTTAAATTCTCATGCATGTATTCTGGCATAATCCCTGTGTATTTTTCTTTATCATAAATATCTGTAAAGCATGTCTACAGATCTGCCTAATGGAATAGGAACTCAGAATACCTCCTTAGATGCAAGTAAACATACAGTTGCTACTCAGACCTTTGAGATGCCACCTGGGTCAGCTGTTCCATCAACACCATTGCCAGCTATGAGGTCTGCTTTTCTGTTAGTCTTTTAAATCAGTTAAGTACACTGACATCACTTCAGACTGGAAACTTAAAATAAAAGATTTATATCTGCATGATACTAAAAAAATATAAGGTATACACTTCTGCATAGGTAACTAAACTTAATGGAATCTCATGGAAGACAGCTTCTCACTATACATGAATATGCTTACCTTGTAAGTCCTTCTTACTATCACATTGCACTTAGAAATTTGTTTGGAGATAGCTGCATATCAGAAGACTGTTGTCCTGTTTATTGTAATATTGTGCAGAATTATTCCAGTCATAATTGAGGAAGTGGTATGATATCGAGAAAAAGTGTCAAGACCTAACAAATACAATTCTGTAGCATCCAAAATATACGGCATACAGAGAAAAAATTTGCCACGCTAATTTTTTGAATAAAGGTATCACAATGGAAAGTATATAAAACATTGAGATGAAGCTCACATACAGCTGAGACTTCATTTTCAATCAGCCTCATCTTTTCTAATGCATTGCAGTAGATAGCCTGCTATAGAGTTTGTAAGCAGCAGTCTACTTCCCAAACTTCACCCAAAGTATGAATAGTCTTATATACACACTATTCCACTATCCCAGAGGTCTGGAATATTTTTGCTTTCATTTTTAAACAATTTCAAAATACCACTAAAATATTGATAACGATCTTTTTTGTGTTTAATTTGATTTTGTTATCATTGAATGGAATTCAACAAGACCAGAATCTGCTTCAGTCACTTCTCCCTTAGCAGAGCCTTCACCTGTCAGTGTTCTCTCTCCTAAACTGTCTGAACATGTTCTCGTGACTTTATCTCCTGAGAGGTAAATGATTTGCTTGTGATCCTCAGCCCAGTGATCATGGGGAGATATGTACTAGTTTGTTTCTCTTATTGGTTTTGTCCATCACCCACTTAAATTGGGTGTCACCAACATATCAACCACCTGTCTTTCTGATAGAGGAGGAAAAGGAGGAACAAAAATATGCCAATCAGATTGATGAGCATGTCATGGGTATATGTTAGAAGAAGAAATAATATAGTCTGCAGTGAAACGCTTTAGAAAGGTCAATGATGTCAATGGGTGACCATTCCCATGACCTCATGTAATTGAGAATAATCAAGTGTTTCCATGCAAGACTTAATTCTGATATTTGTTTCCACTTAGACAGAACTGCATTAATACATTGGAAATTCACAGTATGTCCCTAAAGGGATCCAATACTGTGAAGTGATGAAATATGATTAAAGTAGGACATTAGATGGCAAATTTCCTGTCACTGACCTTGGATATCTTCACTGGTATGATCTAGGTCATGTTTTCTTAGCAAACTATAGACTCCTTTTGGAGGTCAAATATGGGTTTAAAATTAACAGATGTTTAAAGTTTTTCTTTATTATTTAGCTTGTTCTTTCTTTAAAAAGGTAAATAATGTAGTGATGTGTAAACCAGGAGTGTGAACAAATATGTGGCTTTGCAACCAATACCAGTTACCTGGAAAAGTAAACAAACACTAAACCAAATGATCTTTTATAAATTCTACCTTTATATAGATTTATCTATCCTAGATTAATTCCATTAGATTTCAATTAATTTGAAAGCAACCTAACTCTCAACTGGAAGTTGAGAGCCGCCACCCCCCTGCGTTCCCTGGACAAGCCACAGCTCCTTCCTATGCCCCATCCTGCCGCAACTGGGCAGGACCTGCCGTTGCCCTGCCCCGGTCCCAGAGCCAGCCCTGCTCCCTCCTTCACTACAGAGGCCTCGATCTGTCCCCCCCACCCCTTCCCCCACAACAGATTTACCAACCCAACCTTCTCTCCACGCTGTGGGGCTGCATATCAGAATTGGATTGGTATTGGCCAATATGGCTTGTTAAAAATTGGCCATCAGTATCAGCACAAAAAATCTCCATTGGGGCACCCCTAATTATAACGAATTAAATTCTAAATACCTATATATTTTTGCGTGTGATTTTGGTTTTTTTTTATCATGGAAAATCAGAACTCCCCTTGCCCTCTATGCTCCCCAGGACATGGGACCAGCTATGGCTGTGTCCCCCACCACTGCTTTGTGGCACTGAGCAGCCCTGATATACTGGTGCTTCTCACCCCCAAGACACAGCCCTCCCCAGCCCTGCCAACATGACCCATATCCCCCTGCCCTGCCACCACCAGCCCTGCCACAGCCCTAAGGGTGGGCAGCCCAGGGCACTGAGGCTGGGGG
Organism: Alligator sinensis; assembly: GCF_000455745.1. Lineage (NCBI taxonomy): Eukaryota > Metazoa > Chordata > Crocodylia > Alligatoridae > Alligator > Alligator sinensis. The sequence continues at coordinate 137,241 of NW_005841945.1, read as the reverse complement.
GAGGGCATCATGGCACCCCAGGGCAGGGCCCTATCTCAATTGAAGTGGGGGCAGAGGAGGCACTAAGTCTGGGGTGCCCCTCATTGCCGACCCATGTCCCCCTCCCCCTCAGCTGCCCCCAGTCACCAGTTCCCCAGTGTTTGAGGGAGAGGAGTGTCCAGCCATAGGAGACACCAGAGGCAATACATTAGGGAGGTATGGAGGGGCACATGCTCCCCTGCCCCCCCCTTCAATTTCTGTGCCCACCATAGGGCACAGAACTGCAGCCTGGCAAGATTGGCACCAAGCAGGAGCCACCTCCACAGCCCAGTGGATGGGACCTGGCACATGAAGGCAGAGTGGGGCAGCGAGACTCGCCCCTGCCACCGCAAGCCCCACACTAGCTGCGCCACCATGGTGAGGCACCCCCCTTTGCCTGCCACTGCAGTGTGGGCACAAGCCATACCCACTACAGCAGCAGGCAGGGGACACCTCACCTTGGCCACCAAGATAGTGTGGCTGGTGTGAGGCTTGTGGCATCAGCAGCAGTAGTGAGTCTTACCACCTCACCTTGCCTTCCCATGCTGCATTCCACCTGCTGGGCCATGGAGGAGGCTCATGCCTGGTGCCAGTCCAGCCAAGCTGCAGTTCCATGCCCTCTGTGGGTGCAAAAATCTGGGGGTAGCACGTGGCCCACCAATGTGTAATCTCTGGCACCTGACCCTTCCACAGGAGTTCACACAGCAGTGGGGAACCGGTCCCCTTCCCCCACCCCCCCCAAGCCAGCCACTCATAGCTCCATCCCACTCCCCGGCTGGTCAGCATAGCTGTACATTCCCTCCCAGGCCCTGGACACCTTCCCAGCTGGGTAGCGCCCCTAGCCCCAGCTGCCAACCCTGCCCTACTCCTTCTCTCACCATGCAGGCTCAGCACAAGCCACCACCTCAAGCTCCCCACAAGTTTGCCCCTTATGCATCACCTATGCCTGCCCCAAGACATAGACTTACCTGCAGGCAGCTGCAAGAGATGCTTTCCACCATACTGCCTGGGGCTGTATTGCGGGCCATGTGCACGTGCACATGGCACCCCTCCTGCCTCTGATCACCTTGGAACTCTGCCAGCCTTCAAGAGCTAACCTATGGTTTCCTGCATTTTTCTCTTTTAAAGGGGAAAACCTGTGATTTTTCTCCTTTAAAGGAGAAAAATCCATGATTTCTGTATCAAATGAAAAGCCCAGATTCCTGATCATGAGCATGTGGAGTTGGGGGCAGGCAAAGTCCAGCCTGCAGGCTGAATCCAGCCAGCAGTGGACTCCAGTTCCCAGCAGCCCCTGTCCATGTGCCTGGGGTTGATTTCCATGGAGCAGCAGCAGCTGTTCTTTAATAGCGGGGGGCTGGGGTTTCCGTGAAGACTGGCCCCAGCAGCGCTGGCAGGTAGCGGCAGTGCCAGCCTCTTCCTGTGGGCGGGGCTAAGGGGGGCAGTGCTGTGGTTGGGAGCAGGGAAGGCAGTGGTGGTGCTGTAAGGGGTGGCTACAGGGGGGCTACATTGAATTTTGGGGTCACAGTTCTGCCCCAGCTCCAGACCACACTGTCACTGCCACAAGATCGTAGCCTGGCTGCAGAGCAGCTCAGTGCCCTACCATGAGCCCTGACTGCACTGCTGGGGCTGGTCTCCATGGAAACCCTGGTCCCACACTATCACAGTGGAACTGCTGCTGGGGTCTCCATGGAAACTGGCCCCAGCCATGCAGGCAGGGGCTTCTGGAAAATGGAGTCAGGCTGCCAGTTGGATCCGCCATGTTGCCCACCCTTGATCTGGAGGAAAATGGACTGAAAGGTACTTCCAGATTCATGGGCTCAAATCCTATTTCACCTACAAGATGCTTAAGTGCAATCCTATTCTAACCTGCTTAAGTCCCTGGAAAAAAAGATTAACATATCAGATTCTGTAACTCACCTTCCTCTCAGCTTTATGATTGTCACAAAAAACCACGAGGAAGACTTTACCCACCTTTTGCATTAACTTTTTTTCAGAGACTCAAGCATAGTAGAATAAGATTCTGTTTAGGCACATAAGAGGTGAAATTGAATTTTGGTCATAGAATCCAGAACCCTGCTATGGCACACAAGCCTTTCATAAAACCTTTTAATAAACTGTTCCACCTCAGAGCAAATTGCTGGGTGTCCTTTCCAGTATTTATTTATAATGCAAAATAATCTTTGGTTGTTAATCTTTGGTATTTACTTCTCCTACCTTCCCCTTTCTTTCCCTTGTACATTCAGATGCATACAAATTTTAAAAATCCTAGCATGACTGCCTTTTCAAATGGGTGCATCTGTCCAAGTCTTTCAGGGGAAAGCACTGAAAAAATTTTCAGTGCGAGTTTGGGGTTGCTTTTGTGTTTGATGCATAATGGTAGAGCCTTGTCTTAGCAAGGAAGTGTTGTCTAGGAATTGGACGAGACCCTACAGAATCCTGGGTTCAATTCTTGGCAATGCTGCTGACTTGCTTGAGTAACCTTGGGCAAGCCATTTTTCCCTCTGACTCAGTTTCCCCAACTGCAAGATAGAAAATCCTTAAACTCCTTTTTAAAGCACTTCGAGATCCCAAAATTAAAAATTCTGTGTTAGAGCTATGATTTCTTATTTTATCATATATATGTGTGTGTAAGTGTCCTTCCCTCTCATCGGGTTCTTGAATTCTTTGGTTGAAGAATTTAGATGGCTAAGTCCCATTTTCAAAAGTGTTTTTGGCACTTAGGGCTAGATTAAGAAGAAAGGTTCAGCTTCACCTTAGTGACTGTTAATTTCTGGACACTTTGCCACCTAGGCTAGGGACAGAAGTTACACACAACTGGTTTAAGCGATTGGAAACTAATTTAAACCTGTAACAGAACAGAAGCTCAGTGCACATAAACCACTTCCAAAACAGCCCAAACTGGTTTAAGACAAACCTGTTTGGATGTAGTTTCAGACTTTAACTGATTTAGGTCAAACTAGTTCATGGAACTTCTGTCCCAGATCCCTTCCCGGTTCAATTTAACTTTCAGTCCCCCAGCATCCCAGGATGTTTTGCAGCCCTGGGCTATGCTGCCTGCTTCAGTGGAGTAGGGACTGCCTTGCCCCTTTGCTTGTTAGCCTGCTTCCTGCCTGTCTCTGTCAGCCCATAGGGACAGTGGGGGTAAAGGGAACAGACCCCCAGACCTCCCTAGCCTGGGTCTACACAGTCTGGCGGTGGGGGAGCCCCTATGGAGGCTTTTTGACCCTCAGCAGCCTTCTCCCTCCCCCCCCCCCCCCCCCCCAACCCTCTTCCCCCCTGCGGCTCCCCCCCGCCCCCCAAACCCTGTTCCCACCTGCTGATTGCTTCAGCCACTGCTACAGGAGGGAGGAAGAAGAAGTCCTCTGGGCTGGGTGCTTGCCCATGCAGCCCAGCATGAGGGACCAGGGACATGGGGATCTAAGGCATGCAGCTCTGGGGTTTGGAAGGGGGAAAATTCCCCTTGGCTCCCTGGGGCCTCCTTGGGCTGGGGGACCCTGGGCTGGGTTGGGGCGGCGGGGGAAGGCCTCCAAGGTCAGGGCTCCCCAGTGCCCCATGCTGGGCCGCATGGGCAGGTACCCAGCCCGGAGAACTCCTTCTCCCTCCCTTCTGTGGCAGGGATGGGGAGGTTCCCCCAGGGTGGGCTAGGACATGGACAGGGGGCTCCTCAACCCGCTGTGGGTGGACAGCAAGGGAATGAGGACACTTAGCTAGGCTAGCAATGGCCAGTAGGCTGGGAGACATGCTCTAGTGCCCCTGCCTACTGGCCTGGTTCAGTGCAGGCCTCTCCCTGTCTTTCCCAATTGAAAACTGAATGTCTGTTCAGTTGGTTATCACTTCAGCCTGCACAGCTTTGAGAAAGCTGCCTAGTTTGAATTGATTCAGCCTCAGGCATTTTGACTGTCTGTACTACTGGAATCCATAGGCCAAGCTGAGACAGGCACCCAGGTTCCATATTGAAGCGAGCTCACAGGTTTTGTTAAGGTATTCATTATAATGGTGTTCCCTCAAACACCACTTAAGGAAAATACATCTTGATTTCCAAAAGTCTTCCAGACAACATGACTATCTCAAGTCAATGAGTAAGTGATATATGTTCTGTCATATACTTCACTATGCAGAAAGAAGCCATCCAAGGGTCAGTAGGCTCGCCTTTGCCATTTGCATCCTGCATTTGTTGTCAAAGATTGGCATAGATTCTTTTTTTTTTTTTTTTTAACTGGACTTGATTTTTTTTTTGGCTGAAACTAGTGGCATGTCTCACTGCCAAACTCAAAATGGAAGAGAGCCTTCTGTGATTGCTTTTTTAAAATTTTTAAACAGCTTATGCAGAATCTGGAATCGATTACTGAATTAACCAATTCAGACTTGCTGCCTAAAATGTAGGATTAAGCATAAGGTTTTTTAGTGGTAGTTTCACTTGTTTAATAAAATCTTAAATTAGTTGTATTGCAGCAAACCAAATTGCTGCATCTTTTTTGGTCTTTTACTTTATTTTATATATGAAAAATATAAATGTAAGTTTCCTAATGCTAAACTATTTATAGCTAATTTAGAAATTAGTTTAAATTTTGCTTTATTAAATAAATCACAGAGGTCACCCCTCATGCGCACATACAATAGTTACCCTGGTAACTTCAGACTGTCTAAACCACAAAAATATGTAATTAATGTATTGGGTAGCTGTAGTTGTCATGCTCAGAGAACTTGCTAGGGAGGGTTGACCCATTTAATTTGGGAAAAAATATAAATATATATAAATTGTGTATACTAATATAATACAATATGATATGATCATAATATATGATCATATAATCATAATATAATGTAATGTATGTATATGGGTTGGGAGGGTAGTGGCAGGTTCTTGATTACCAAGGACCAGATTAAATTTAAATCTTTAACAGATAATTCTGTGTGTGATTTCTGACTGACTTTGGATACCTAAGAAACTTAAGGTAATTATTTTGTATTCAGATGAAGTTGGAAGCTATACCTTGTGCCTATACCTTGTATATACTTATGCTTCTGCTTTCTTTTACTTCAGAAAACTTTTGTTTGACAATCCTTTGGAAGCCTTACCTAAGGGTGCACCTCATCCACCTGCTTTTGTTCAGATTTTCAATGTCAGTAGTGAAGTAGCTACAGTGTCTAAAATGGCATCATTTTATGCTAGGTAGTATTTCTAATATACGGTTTGTGTGGTATTTCATGTATATCATAAGCTGGAGGAATGCTGATCTTTTTTTTTTTTTTTTTACTTATCCCCATACTTTGCCATTATTGTTAAATAAGGCTAGTTTTAATCTATGTTGAACCATTGGAACAACATTCTCACACAACCATTTTTAGTCTGGGTGAATCTTTTGTTAGTGTAGGGATTCCCCACTGGTTGCCCTTTCCAGTAACACAAAATAGAGGTAGAAACAGATATCAGCTATTGGTTTTGGTGTTCTTCTAATTTAATAAAGAATTCCTATTGTAATACTACAAATCTCATGTAATTCTGCATATTTAGGCTTTTAGTAGTAACTTCTTGTCAAATTAACATCAATTAGGGAAATAACTGATTCTGCAGAATCAAGTGCTCCATATGTAGCAAACTTGTTGGTAGAAGAATCTGAAAAGGAGAGTTATGTGCCTGATAAGTGCACAGTAGCTACACAGACCTCTGAGCCATTGTTACCTGCAGTCGTGCCAGTGGAGCAACCTTTTTCCATCCAATCTGTGGAACCCAGACCTTTGGTGCCTCCTCTTCCTGACAGGTACACAAATCATTAAAAAAAAAATAGTCCAAGGCTATGCACAAACCTAACTTTACTGTTTTTGAAAGTGAAGGGAGAGTTACTGCTCAAGATTACACATCAGCTTTTACAGTCTGTTAGATCTGCATGCTCCTATTGTGATAAGTGTAGCAAAATGGTTGCAGCTTTATCTCTGAATGAAACAGGATTCTACACTTGAATCATGGCCAGGTCCTGCTGATGTAACATGCACTGTATTTACTCAATATAAGATAACCCTGACTCGGGTTACTAGAAGATGACCCCCCCAATTAGATTCTATATATGGCAAATCTATAAATTGCTTATAACTGTCCAGGTATCAAATCTAATTATTGGAGGCTTGAATTTGTCCCTTTCTTACTGCTGTAGCAGGAAAAATGAATTTGGGGGGGGATGAGAGGCAGTGGAGAGCCCGTGGCAGAGCCGCTCCAAGTCCAGCCCCAGCTCCTAGTGCAGCCCTGGCCAGTGGCCCTCTGCCGCCTCCCACCGCCAGGCTCAGCTCCATGGGGCTGCAAAGCCTCCGGGCGCTGGGCTGTGCTCGCCAGGGCTGCACTCCGAGTGTCTCCGCCAGTCCCATGGAGCTCAGCCCAGTGGTGGGAGGGCCAG
>NW_005841945.1:125209-130762 GCF_000455745.1 Alligator sinensis | reverse complement strand
GCGTCCCGCCCAGCCCCAGGGAGCGCACCCCAGGGGTGGGAGAGCCAGTGGCGGAGCCACTCAGAGCACAGCCTGGTGGTGGGAGGCAGGTGGGAGCCAGGGCTGCTCTCTGACTGGCTTCCACCAGCCCCACAGAGTTGAGCCTGGTGGTGGGAGGTGAGGGAGAGCCACTGGCCAGGGCTGCGCTCTGAGTGGTTCCGCCGCTGGCTTTCTCTCCATGTCCTACCACCAGGCTGAGCTCCGTGGGGCTGACAGAGCCGGTTGGGGTGCAGCCCTGGCTCTCCTCCACCTCCCACCACTGGACTGCACTCCAAGCGGCTCCACCAGCCCCACGGAGCTTCGCTTCACAGTGAAAGGTGGGAGAGAGCCACTGGCCAGGGCTGCACTTCAAGTGGCTCCACCAGCCCTATGGAGCTCAACCAGCCATCCCAGCACTGCTGTACTCTCCTGGTGGCGCGAGCCTCCAGATCTGTATGCGGGATGACAGGAGGCTGCTGCTGCTGCCTGGGACCAGTGGCAACACCTGTCTTCCTGTCACTGGGTGCGGGCTGCGCCCAGCGCTGGTCTCAGGCAGCAGCAGCAGCTTCCTGTCATCCCAAGCTCATATCCGGGGGTCTGCACCCCTGGGAGGAGTCTGGCACAACCCCGCAACCCTCCTGGGGGTGCAGGCCCCCAGATCTGCATGTGGGATAAAAAGAGACTGCTGCTGCTGGCAAGTTTTGCTTTTTGCAGTTTGAGGTGCAGTTTCCCAGAAACCGCTGGGCCTACCTCCTTGAAACTTGGCAGGCTCATTTGGTTGAACACCTTCTTGTCTACACCATTGTTGCCCAAAACATGCTACATGTTTATATAGTGACTTTTTTCTTATACTGACTTTGTTCTCTTACTGCTTTTTGGGCAGGTATGGTACAATAGTGCCAACTTCTGAAACAAGTTCCTTTATTAATGTCTCAAGCTTTCAGTCTAAATCATCTGTCAGTCAAACAAGGTAAAGTTTATGGTATGCGTATACCAGACTGTTGAGTGTAAGCATGACTTCAAACTATTGTTCCATATCTAAATCCAAGCTGTTCAGTAAAAGGTTATTATTGTGCACCTTGAAATGCTTTGTTTGGTTATTTCTGGGAAAAGGTTAAAAATAGAAAAAGTCACGTAGAAAATCTTGACAGGTCACATTCTTTTTTCAAATATTTTTGCAGGATTCTGTTGTACCATTAACATTATTGGCGCTCATTTAAAAATCTTAGTTTGGGGGCAAGAGGCCTTTTTTCTCTTCCTTTTTTCCCCTCATGCATCTCCCATGTGATATAGTGATTAGGAGGAAAAGAACATTAAGAGTGAGGAGTACAAAAAATGTAAATTGGAAAATACTCGGGGAGGGAATCCATATGATGGTGACCAACTCACTATCTTACTATGTCTTTTAAGGTGTTTTTATTTAATAGTATATGATTCTGATCCTGAAGTGGGCCACAGAATAACTTTTAATACACGTTCATGCTGTTGTGGAAAACCAATCTATGTCCTGTCTGCAGTTCCTTCAGTGAGCTCTGTTCAAATCAGTCCTTCACCCCTGTTAAGCTGATTGCATGATGGGGATTTAAACTTGTGAGCTATAAAAAGTTCAGAGCTTTTACTGAAATCTGATAATTTTTTTTGTTTAAGAAAAATTATTTTGTCTATGGTAACATTGACAGCTTGATGCATTGCCCACTGATGGCAACAGAAATCTTCCCATCAATTTTAGTTTGTATTGATATGGGACATTATTTATGTTAAAATTTTCAAATGGTTAGTTCAGTGTTTTTCTTGTGCTATTGCTTTGTTGCGATCTCTCCTTTTTTTTTTCTTTCTGTTGTCTCCCTTGGGGATTAAGCTTTCACACTAGAAAAGTGCTTCCAGAAAATCCACTGGAGAGTCTACCAAAATTTGCTCCCAGTCCTGCTCCTTTTCCTTCTTCCACCCAGAGCTCAAAAATTAAGAGCAGTGCTGCTGCTGCTGTATCTGCTGCCGTTGCTGTACGGGCCAGGTAGAAATCAGCTGTAAAATGATGACTTTTTAAATTTTTATAAATTAGGTTAATAAAACTCATGCTTAAAAATGTGTTTGACTGAGATGCAAAATAGGCAGTGGATAGCTTTCACAGTAGCAGAATGAAGAGGCATTTAAACACATACCTCTTCATCCTGTGAGACACTGGAGATCTGGCAGGTCAGAGCAAACTCAATCAGGTCTGCTCCACACACAAGCTGATGCACACTGTGATGCATCACATGCAGTTGTATAAGCAGCGAAATGCGCATCAGAGCACAGAAAATGGTAGTGTGCTTTTGAATTAAAAAACCTTTGGCAGCACAAACATGTATACAAGTGCCCGAGGAGTGTACAAAGTTTAGCCAAGATTGCTGTGCTCTGTTCCTAGTTCTGCTAGTGATTTGCTGCATGACTCTTGGACAAATAACTTTTTCACTGTTCTGAGACCAGTAATACTCCATTTTACTTCTAAGTAAACTAAAAAACAAAACAAAGCCAATATTGACCTTACATAGGAAGGGGGGATTACCTGACATTTGTAAACAGTTCTTAGAGCCTTAGATGCTGAGGGCTATATTAGGACATATTGTTTTTGTAATAATACTTTTTTTAATACGTGATTTTACAAATACTATAATTTCAAACTAGGTCATTCAAGTTGTTATATCGCTTTTTAGTTTTGGCTCTTGCCATACTATTATGGAAACCATTGTAAAGCTTAGGCTTCTTGTTTTTAATAGTTACTTTCAATTTTAAGTGTTGTTTGGCTATTTACAAGGTCTTTCTAAATGCTTGATAGACTCTCCAATCCTAATGTCTACCGCTCACTCTTGGATGCCCTGCTCATCACCCCTATCAGTAAACCTCCTCCTCTGCAAACTGTCAAGCCCTCCAGGAAATCAACAAGTGCTTTGGAGTTAAAAAGTAATAAGAGGTATTGTCTGACATGTGTGACACTGATGTTTGGCTAATAAAACACCCGTTTTTATATAAATAACTTTTCTGTTGGCTACCTCTTAACTATTTGTTATGTTTTTTTGTATAGCATTATCATTATGGTTTACCACTAAATCCACTTCGTAGAACTGATCTGCATTTTGGTCTTGCTGAAACAGTTGTGAAGTCTCACCAATTAAGCAAAAGTTTCTTAAGTGATGTCATGATTGCCTTTAAGATATATAGTCCTGTTTGTAAAGCTCAGTGAACCTTATGGAGAAAGGAACACTACTTTAATTTATTGTAGAAGAAACAATATTCTCAGACTTGAAATCTTTAGTGTGAATAAGGTATTGACAACAGTGTTCCTATGAGTAAGAAAGCTGTATGTTATGCTACAAATGCTGTTGGAACAAAGAGCTTGTTTTTTGTAAATATTCACTTTCAGTATGTAAAACCTAATAATGGGCATAGGTGCAGCAAATATTTTTAATTTTTTTTTCTGTCTAGACCCTTTGTTCAACTGTTAGATGTGCCAGGACTTTTTGTTCTCATTTCCTGACCACAGCTATGTAGTTCCTTGCATATGAGAAAAGCTCCGTCTGTAACTGACTTCATTCTCAAAGCCAGAAATCTGCTTGGGTGCTTTAAAATGGCAATGATTTGTTAGTTCTTTTCAGCCAGCATCTTAGAGGGGAGCCTCCAGTTGAGTTGCAAATAGTTTACACTTACTTGTGGTGTTGTTCTTGGATAGAGTGCACATAAGAGACAAATTTTAGGTGAAATGAAGCTCTTCAAGAGATCTCTTTAAGAGTCTCTACAAAAATGTTGTGAAGAGGGGTAAAGTCTATTCAGACCTGAGCAATGATTAAAGCATACTTAGCTTTTGGGAGGTTCTAAAAATTGTGGGCCTATGAGGGAGGGAAAAGATCCTGAAACTGCTTATTTTAAGTTTTCATTGTGCTTTTTCTGTGTTATGACAAACTTAAGGTAACTCAACTAATATTAAGGATCAATAACCATTTTTCCTTTTGACTGACTCCCTGGAGAAGTGCTCTTTATGTATACCAAAAGAGAGAGCCTTTCAGAAATGCTGAAAGTTCCCTAGTATTCTTGTCAGATCTTTGTCCTAAGGGTTGAGCTGTGACCTTATTGAAGTCAATGGGAGTGTCTTCACTGGTGTTTGCACAGCCTGGATTTCTTCCTATCTCTGTATTTCCTGCTTGCAGGATGTTTTACCAAGATAAATTATGAAGACAGAAGTTAAGTTGTTCATAGATAATTCACTGACTTCAGTAAAATCACAACACCTGCCTTGTTCCCCCCCATCCTTTTTTTTTCCCCCTTCTATTCTGGTTGGCAAGTCTGATGGAATTATCTGTTGGGGGTAGTATAGGGGCAATGGGGCACAGTGGTTTTTTTCATCAAAGGTAAGAGGCAGGCTGAGTGGAGAAAAAATCCCTAATTGTAGAAAGAAATCTCCCCTTTAAGGGTAGCCTGTGAGGCTCTCTACTCTCCCATGTCAGCAAGTGAGTTTTGGTTATTGTAAGCTTTAAACAGATATGAAGAGGAATGTAAACTCAAGATAACTCAAGTTGCAGACACTGAAAGTTTGTTAGGATTTTTTTCTTATTAATGAACATGGGAGACTCTCTCCTTTTAAAAGTCTGTCGTAACTTTTCTCACGGAGACATATTCCATGTTCCTGTTAGACATCTGAACTTGACCGTGGTCTGTCATCTTGGGTGAATACCCTGGCATTCTCTCTTTCAAAGAAAGCTTTGTTCCCCTGCCTCCAGTCAAGTCTTAGGTTAGCTTCTTCTCCCCCATTACTCTAGTAGCTATACAGAGATACTGTAATGCTTAAGTATTGAATTCTTTAGAGTAGGTACTGAGTTTGAAAGCGAGTTTGAATGTTGTGTTGCTGAGTAACCCCAAAACCTTGAGAGATGCAACCTAGGAGGCCATTCAGCGGGGGAGGCAAAGGTTATGGAGAGGCATGTCACTACTTTTGTCCCCAAGACTAGTGGCCTGTCCCCCAAAAAAAGATTCAAATTAAGTCAAGGGAGCAGGGAATCCTGATTAAAACAACTTAAAGAAAAATTTCAATTTTTTGAAGAGGGGTTAGACAATTCTTTGTGTTTGTTTATTTTTTAATTTGAAGTAAGCTGTAATTAATAATATCGTTTTAAGACTGGCAGTTCTGACGTATGCAAACAGATTTTGGTGTGTGCTGACTGACAGTAGTATGGTATTTAGATATTATTTTACTGTATAATTTGCTTAAGAAAAGTTTCTTACAAATGTCCCAGATTGTACACAAACCAAAATATTTTCAAAATGTAAGTTAACAGTATCATGTCTCTGAACACGGTACAAAATCTATAACCTTGAGGGCTAGTTCAGTATAATGAAAAGAAAAATTGATCATTAGCCTAATGAGAATACAGAACTTTTTGAGCACTTATGTCTTGCCCTGAATTTTTTCCGCATTCCTAAAAAAGTTGGGCCAACATGGATAATGAAGCAGTAGATGGAAACAAAACATTATCACTTTTTGGAAAGAAAAAGGTCACATAAGAC
>NW_005841945.1:121571-125178 GCF_000455745.1 Alligator sinensis | reverse complement strand
GGAAGAGCAGGAATAATGGAGAAGGAGGAACTTATTCAGATCAAATTACTGTCATTAAAGACATTTCCTTATTTAGGCCAAACTACTGTAGAAGCAGTGATTTGTGATAGAGGATTTGACCATGTCATTAAATTTTTAAGGAAATAAATCAGCAGATCTGAGTAATTAACTTTTGAAAACATAAGCAACACTGTCAAGACCATATATATTGTAATCATATATGGATGATTATTGTGCAACATTCAGCCATAATAGAAACAATGCATCTTTAACCAGGAAGAAAGGAAAGGAATAGTTGCAACTTAGTAAGTTATGTGGATAAGCTTCCAGAGCTTTGTTTTGTGTTTCATGGATCCATCTGAAATTCATTTACTGCATGGAAGGAGTACATTTTCTCTGTTTTGGTAATTGCAGCCCTATAATTGGAGTTACCTGAGAGCGAATCAACCTGGTTGTGATTGTAGCAAAATCAGAGTTTTGTCTTACGTTGTTGTTGTTTTCTTTTAAAATAGGGTTGCTTTGGGATCTCTATTTTATCCCTGTAATTCCAGTTTTACTCCCCAAAAGGATCACACTGTTAAACTTTACTATATGGTATACCTATAGCAAGGTAGGAGGATCCAGCTTTCTTTCATCCAGTGTTAATATTACTTTTCATAGATTCATAGACATTAGGGATGGAAGGCACCTCACGAGATCATCAGGTCCAGCCCCCCTGTCCAAGGGGCAGGAAGTCAGCTGGGGTCAGATCACCCCAGCAAGATAAGCATCCAGACCCAGCAAGATAAGCATCCAATTCTCAGCCAGCCGTAGGTCATTCCTTAATATCCCAGTGCTTTCTTCCCAACTATTCCTCTCGTTTCCCCAGAGATGAAGTGCTCTGTTGCTGTAGCACCGCCACATAAAGTTTTATATCAATATTTAAGTAGCTCCCCTTTAGAGTGCTGGAATTCCATTGGCACATGAGGCAGTGCCAAAATATATTTTTTCTTAATGTACCAGGTATGTGCAGCATAAATGTGATGTGCATTTAACCCCCAGTAATAAAGTTTTTCCTAAAATTAACTTGTACGCAGGGTCTCTTGTTAAATGTCAACATTTCAAAGAGAACGCTACAAAAATCTGATGTCACAGCAGTGTAGGTGCCCTTTGTCTAGCACACCCAGTGTATTATGCTATGTATATCACTTAAAAGGAATGTAACTTTCCATTTTAGGATAAAAAGTAGTGCTTTATTAGGGGGGATATGTTTACATTTATTGTGGGGAAAAATAGCTTTGACGTTATTTATACTACAGCTTACATAGGGATTATGTGTGCTGTTAATGGAATTTGATGTGAAAAGCAGAGAATGAATAATATTGCTGCACCCATGCTATTTTTTAATCCTCCAGGTTCTTTTCCCTTAAAATTCATTGAAATGTTGTTACCTTTAGCAGCACAGTAACACTTAAGTTTTCAATCTGAAATGTGAACACTTTCCTAAGAAATTAAATGGAGTTATGGTGGGGAGGCAAGAAGGGGGACAAAACCTGTCTCAGTTGTTTCTCCCATATTTTGTCCCAAGTTCTTGAAACCACACAACATGCAGCTAATTGTCTTTCAAGTGAATTATAAACACACATTTTGCCTGCCTATATTAGGCAATGCCTCTCCCCCATCTCATTTTACTGTGGTTCATAGGTAAGGTGACTGTATTTTTTTTAAGGAAATCTCAAATGCTGCACCTTCCTTCTGGCCCTGCCTCCCATCTATTGCTCAGGTAGAACCAAGCCAAGCTGAGCAGTGAGGGCAGGGTGGTGCCAATCCAGGAATTCATTCTTCATTATCACCAATTGGCTAGGACACCGGGACAGCCAACAAAATCTGGGACTTTCCTGGCCTAACTGAAATGTATGGTCACCCTGTTCAGCATCCTGCCTTTTTCCTTTCATCCTGTTCTTTATGTGTTTAGTTTGTGTATATATCCCTGCTGGTAATAAATAAAAAAAAAAAAAAAATGTCTCCTATAATACTGTTTCTTACCTGCTTTGATCTAGTAATTGGAACAAATGTTGGAGAGTCAGGGTCCTGGGGCTGTTCTCAACAGCCGAATTTTGCTGTGTGGTTTCAGATGAGTCATTGTAGATATCTATATTTCAGATTACTCCGTTGTAAAATAATACTTATTTGAAACTGGCATTGCAAAGAATATTTAATGCAAGTGCTTTGATAACATCCCATTATTGGACATCTTTCTTTCCATCTCTATATTAATGTAAGCATCCCTCTAACTATAAAGCACTAGTAATATTTTATGACGTGTTTCTTACATCTGCTTATAACGTTGTCTGCATTGTATTTTAGATTCATAATTAAATATTAAGCAGTAAAGGCATGTTACAATGGAAGATCTACTTCTTTATTAAATTACAGTATTAACTTGAATCTAAGATGACCCCCTCAATAATTAGATTCTACACATTCTAAATGGAAAATTTATAAATTTGTTATACTTTTCCATGTATGGAATCTAATCACTGAAGGGTCATCTTATTTCACTAGCAACACCCCCCCCTCCCCACCACTGCAGGGGGACAGGCATTGTGGAGGCAAGTGGTGTGGGGAGATCAAACAGCTCATCCCCTGCTTGTGCCTGCCCTCCCCCACAGCCTTGGGCCTGCCCTTTAGGCCTGTGCAAAGCAGCAAGCATTCAATTTGGATTCGGATTTGGCTGATTCGGAGGGACAGTAATTCAATTCGGTTATTCAAGTCACTGTCCCAATTTGATTTGGCAGAATTGCATTCGAAGATTCAGCACAGATTCAGTGATTGTCCGTAGACTATAATGGGGAATCACCAAAATATCTATAACTTTGTCATTTTTTTTTGCAGATTTGGATGAAAACAGCAGGGATGGTAGCCCATTCTGAGGGCATGATGCCTGCTAAGTTTCAAGAAGATAGGTGCACGGTTTTCTGTGCAGTTCTCAAACTGTTAAAAGGAAAACTCGTATCACCTGTGTGTATTAAGGAGTGTAGGTTGTAGCCGTGTTGTTCTAAGGACATAGCAAGCAAGGTTATTAGGGTCAATCTATTCAGTTGTTCTAATAAATCTTAGCAAGGTTTGAGATTTAAAAACCCCTTCATCAGGCTGAGGAAGCATCTACAGTTGGTGTGTGTGCTCTTCCTGGATGGAATGAATAGTAAAGAATCCAGAGGCTGGGATACATGCAAGAAAGCTAGTCAGTGAAAATGTAAATTGAGGTGTCGGGGTGAGAGAGAGGCTGGGGGGGTGGGGGAAAAGAGGGATGTAGCAGGTAAAAGTGGAGAGGTACCTGGGGTGTCAGATGTCAGGCAGGTGATAGTGTGTCAAATCCAATGTCTATATTGAGTCCATGAGTTTTTGTACCTAGGAGTTTCATGAAGTGAAGTTTATGGGCTCGTGTCGCAGAGCACTGGGGTGCCCTGCTCCTAGAGAGTGGAAACTGCCAGGGAGAGAGCCCTGGCAGGACATAACGAGCACAGCTGCAGGTTGCCAGGGCAACTGGAGGCAGCGAATGACCCACACCTGACAGCGGTTAGCTGGCTGTAAGGGGCAAGGCCTGGCCCTTATAAAGCCCAGAGCT
>NW_005841945.1:57162-121492 GCF_000455745.1 Alligator sinensis | reverse complement strand
GAGTGAACGAGGGCAGCTCGAAGAGGTTTGATCACCATGGTTTAGTCAGGTGGCATATAGTTATGTTATAGCTTAGGGGCTTGTGGTTTTGTTGTTGCTGTTTATCACACCGGTGGCTAGGGTGAGGCTATAAGGGGTTGGAGGAGGCCTCATAGGGACCCCCAGAGGGGTGGGGGCCCCAGCGCCTGAGGAGGGTTCAGCGTACTCGTTGGGGACTCGCAACAAAGGGTGAGGACCCCAGCACCAGAGCAGGCGCAGCATACTCAGGGGGAACCCCCAGTGGTATGGGGACCCCAGCGCCAGTAAGGGCGCAGTATCCTTAAAGGGGCCTCACAGCGGAGTGTGAGGACCCCGGCGCCCAGCGTGGGCACAGCGAGCCCCAGGGAGGGGGCAGTATTATTAGGAAGCCCAGCGTGGGCACAGCGAGCCCCAGAGAGGGGGCAGTATTATTAGGAAGCCCCAGGGCGGGCGCGGCGAGCCCTGAAGAAGGCCTAGTGCTGCAGTAAACCCCAGAGAAGGGCGGTGTACTGCGGTGAACCCCGGCGAGAGGGGGTAGTGGTGCGGTTGGGCCTGAGAGACGGGTGGCTCGACGAGAAGTCCCAGAGGGGGCGCAGAAGGCCCCAGGAAAGGGGACGACATTGCAGGGAAGGCCCCGAGTGGGCTCGGAGGGCCCAGTAGGGGTCAGCACAACAGAGAAGGCCCCGAGAGACAGGCAGGAGTATAGACAGAGAGACACACCAACGTCTATCCCATCTGTGAGGCTTGGGGCGTGGTATTAGGGGTTGGTAGGAGCCACGTGTAGCCCATAAGGCTAGGGTGCCTGGAACGCACCCAGTGTACAGGGAGACCCCCAGTGGGTCTGGGAGAACACTGGGACGGAGGTCCCAGCTAACCATGCCTAGGAGACGTAAGTCAGCCTCCCAACTTAACCTGAGATCAAAGATGTGGCGGGCGAGAATAGAGGGTGCCCTTGGGCCAAATAGGCACGGAGAGGGGGCCTTAAGGAGATCACGGCCCTCCTGTAGGACTCTGCTGTGACAGCTCGTTTGTGAGAAGTGTTTTGTAAATTCAAACAGGCACTGAACCTCAGTAAGCTTATCACCAGCAGCAAACTTCCTACAGCCCAAAACACTATGAATGGATCCAGACCATGCCATGACAAGAAATGCAAAACCTGACGACATATCTCCAGTACCCCTGCAATTACTGCACCCCACATCAGAACCATCACCATTCCTGGATCTTACAGCTGTACTTCCAGAAATATGATATTATCTCATCCAGTGAACTAAATGCCCTGATGGAAAGTGCATAGGTGCACCAAATGCCCTGCTACATCCCCCTTCTCATGCCTACTACCCACCCGCTTCTGGGTTGAGGGTCAGGATCCTGCCTTATCCCTCTCTCCAGCAGGCAGAGGCACAACAACAGGAGGAGCTGAGCTACCTGCCTACACAACCTTCTCTGAAGTGCCTTCCAGAGGAGACCTGCCTCTAAGGGAACTTTGAGGGGTGTGGAGCACAAACTCAGATTCTCCCTCCTTCCCGAGAATTTCTTTAGATATGGTACTCAGCTCCTATGCTTCCAGATCCAGCTCCTCCTTTGGCACTGGAAGGCTTACATTAGGAATTGAAATTGGGGTGGAGACTGTCATGCTGGTGCTGGTGGTTATTACTGGTGTTAATGGAGGTGGTGCAGATGCAGACACTGCTCCCACCTCCTTGCACCCACTAGCAGCAGAAGACTCATAGCTGCCAGGAAAGAAGGTGCATCTATGCTTGGGGCCTTGGGATGGGGAATGGGACTTGCAGCTCTCCCTCTGCCCCCTCTCCCTCCCCTGCCAAAAGACCTGGCACCTGCCTTTCCAGCACGCTTCATGTTTGGTGTGCTGCAAAATGTGTGCGTGTGTTGCGTGCTTTCCTGCGTAGTGATGACACACTGTCAGGGAAAACAGATTTCTTTTTGTGGGGGGAACAGACTAACAAGAACAAATAAGAGGATTTTTGGGGAAGAATAAGTTGAAAGGGATAACAATAGGGATGGTAGTTGAGGGTAAGTAGGAAAGGATTGGATAAAACTTGCTAGCAAGAGACTAGCTAGTGCTATCAAGCCAGCATCTTTCAGGTGCTGCTGCTGCAAGACGGACACAGCTTGCAAAAGGCACAGAAACAGATCACTTCAGACACAGCCTTATGTTGTTTCTATGTCCTTCCCCCAGAGCACTATGATTGGAAGGGGACTCAGGGAAAGATCTTAGTCACTGGCCAGCTACAGATGTCAATATCAGAACAGTCCTGCTCACCTTCTTCCCCCTCCCTCTTAGTTTGTTTCCTGCAAGTCTGCCTTCCTAATCTATTTGGATGCTTCAGATTTGATTTGGACTCTTTTAATGGGTCTCCCGATTTGATTCGGATTCGGAGATTCAGCCACTGAATTGGGCTGAATCTCCTCTGAATCGAATCGAATCGAATACTTAAGCTTTGCACAGCCCAGCTGCCCTTCCCCCTCCACCTCAGCTCCCGCTTTGCCCCTCCCCACCCGCTACTGCTCCCCCCTCTCCCCTCCTTACCCTTGCTCCACTGGCAGGCAGGCTGGCAGCCCAGCTCCATAACAGTCATGCAGGCTGTTCACCACTACTGCAGGGCCAGGCTGGGGCCATGCTCAGTGCCCTAGGTTGCAGCATGGACAGAGCCTGCTGATGCTGAGCAAGGATAAAGTTGTGGGGGTGTGGGGAGTAGAGGCTGTTGGGGTGGTGAGGGGGTGGGAGGAATTGGCTGCAGGGGAGAGATGGTGGGGTACAGAGGAGGTGAGGTAGGGAGAGCAGGCAGCAGCTGCAGCTGCCCAGATCCAGGGGCTGGAGCCTGAGCCACAGTAGCTGCCTGCCCTCTCACACCAAACTCATACTCAGTTTTACAAAGAGGGGCTTTTTTCCCCATGGTAAATGTGGGGAAAAACCCTTGTTTTAGAATTGAATAAATATGGTATTCTGATTTAGAAGTGTCTAAACTACACTGCTGCTGAATTCCATTTGAATTTGAGTAGCTCTAGGAATGGTGAGTTACCACCGGCTTTTTCCCTTGTTTTCATAACTGTCCCCACTTTTGGCAGAAGGGATTTAGTGCTGTAAAGGGAAAATAACCACAAATAGCCTGGTTACATGAAAGAGGAGATTGCAGACAGATCCTTAAAATAATCCATAACCCCTTCTTTATGCAACCTTGCTCAATATTGCAGGCAGTTGTCCAATATGCACAATAGGTTTAAGCTATGTGGACATTTTTTTCAGCAAATGCTAACAAAGAACAGCAAGCAAAATATGCTACAGTCATTTGAAGAGTTCAGATACAGTATGAAGACTGTGCTAATAACCTTTGTACATGCATTGTCTTTTTAATGAAGGCAGCTGCTATCCAAGCCTAGAACATTGCGGTCAGTCAGATGTGTCAATCTAGGAGTATTATGCAACATGTACTATACAAAAAACTTTTATCTGTTACTATAAGTATGTGAACTGCATCTCAATTAAAATTCAAGTGAGTTTTCTATCCCATGCTGCTTGTTATATGGTCCTCTGCTGAGCACTGCTAAAGAAATTAGTTTGATTCAGAATAATTTCTTCAGCCCTAGATTCTTTGCAGCCCTTGCCAGTCTGACCTTGCATAACATCTAGAAACAGAACTTGTGGCATCCCTGAGGGGTTCTTGTGGTGCCCTAGTATGCCACACCACCCTAGTTGGGAATTGCCATTTGAACTTCGTGGTGTTCACTAGGGCTATGCAACATTTCTCCGAGTGTTTTGTTTCGAAGCTGTTTTGTGGTGTTTTGAGCTCAAAACAGCGAAATCAAAGTGAAATAAATAACTTTGAAACAGCTTTGAAACGACATGAAGGCACTTGAAAGGTTTCGAAAGTTTCGAGTTTTCAAGCAGCCCAGTGGCAGGAGGCAGGGGAGAGCTAGGACTGTGCTCTGAGCGCCTCTGCAGCCCCATGGCAGCCAGGCTGAGTTCCATGGGGCTGCGGAGCCACTCGGAGCACAGCCCTGCTCTCCCCTGCCAGATGACAGGAGGCTGCCGCTGCTGCCTGGAGCCAGTGGCAGCATCAGTCTTCCTCAGTGCTGGGTGCAGCGCTAGTTCCAAGTGGCAGCAGCAACCTCACATCATCTGGCACACAGATCCAGTGGCTCATACCCCAGGAGAGGTCCAGCACACCCCCACAGCCCTCCCGGGGGTGCGGGCCCCTGGATCTGAACTCCAGATGCCACTGCAGGCAAGTGTCACAAGTTTGGCCTTTTCCAATTTGAGGTGTGATTTCCAAGAAACCTCTGCACCTATCTCCTTGAAACTTGACAGTCTTTGTGCCCTCAGAAGGGGCTACCATCCCTACAATTTTCATCCAAATCAGGCAGGAAATTACAACCATTTAGGCATTTTCATGATTCCCCGTTATAATCTATGGGCGAACCATCAAAAAGCATTGAAACAACAAAACAGTTTTGACAAAATGAAACGGGACAGTGCTTCAAAATGAAACAACGAAACAAAACACTGTCCCTTTGAAACAGTGAAACAGACATCGAAATGAAATGATGGTTTTTCACACAGCCCTAATGTTCACCCTTCCAGCCCTGTGGGTTGGATAGGTGATGCAGAGCAGGTCTGCAGGCCAGATCTAGTATGCAGCCAGCACCCAGGATTGGTTCATGGGTACAGTCTGCCACACCAGATCCAGCCACAGGGCAACCCCATTCACTGGGTTCCAGCCTCGCTCTGTGCACTGTATCTGGAAGCTGTGGCAATTAATGCTGCCACTGCTCCCCTGTCACTAAATTTCTAAACCCATAGGGAGCCCCACAGGATGGTTTTGGCTCACCGACCAGAGGTTGAGCCCTGTTCCAACTGAATGTAAGAAACACAGATCCAGAAAGTCTAACCAAGCTCAGTGCAGGAAGGGATAAGGATGTAGAAAAGTGGAAGAGAAGTTGTAGTAGAGGAACAGGCATATATCTGAAACGTTCATATTTTAAAAGAGTATTCATGCCCTTGAAAATGCTACTCATGAAGAAACCATTTCTTCAGGAGTAAGGTAAAATGGTAGGTTTGGGGAGGGCAGGGGGAGAGAGGGTTAATTATTAAAAAGTAAATGCTGGTGGTAAAGGAGACAACTTTTTCAGATTTTGTAACAGCCGTCTACATTAGAAAATAGCTACTGCAGTGTTGGAAACCTCTGCTTTGTGACTGAAAATACTAGAGAAAACTTAAATGACATATGATATCTGAAGTCAGTTTTGTTTTCATTCTATGAAATTCTTAGACCTTTTTTAAATTAGCTGTCCCCTTTGGAAAATTGGTTGGTAATACAGTTACATGCATAACTGGGGGAAAAATGAAGTCATAGGCACTTTTAGTTACTACTGTGTTTGCACATAAATAAATATCTTATTTTTGCAGCAATACATTACCAAAACAGCTAACCCCAATGGTAGGACTTTCAGTGAAAGGAGCCTTGTACCAAGTGCCTTTTATGGTGTGTTCTCCCCTGAGGCTTGTAACAAATATGTTGTGCAAGTTGAATCAAGCCACAGTGGTTTGTGCAGAGAAGCATGTGCAGTTCTAATTTAGGTTTATGCACTTCCTTATCATTTAGGAGTTGTAAAAACACATTCCACGTTTCACTTTTTTTCTAGAACCATTGTACATGCTTTTAATTTTTAAAAAAATAGATTGGATTTGAGTATCATTTTCAAAATGTTTATCTCTCGTACAGGGAGCAATTGCTGCCTGCATACTGGGAGCGGTCAGCAATGTTTTCCGGCATCAGACCAGAATAACCCAGTCTGGGTTTGAGGCAGGCCCATGCTAAGACCTGACTGACACTCCTACAGCACCCTGCTGCCAAATCCCCAACTTCCTCGCTGTGGCATGGGCAAAGCCTTCTCCGCAGGCTGTATCCATTGGCTCTGCAGGCCTGATCTGTCCCATAGACGTTAGGTTGCCAACCCCTGTGCAGGTAGAGAGAATCACTTCCACTGAGGAAGACATGTGAAAGCAGTCTACATCCTTAATGCCTGGGTGCTTATTTGTTTTTATAGTTTTCAGCTAAACTTCTCAGTCCATCTATTATAGTTCAAGTTTATAAAAATTTCTCAATGTTAAGTGGTTTTAAGTCCTGGTTAAGTGGCTTTTGGCCCTTTCTCAGCTTTGTCTTCAATTGTCTAATCTTTCATGGCAGAGATCCAAAAGTATTTCTTGAAGAAGCTTCTGCTTGTTTTGCACTTAATCAGTTCTGTTAAACTGTTCTTTTCTCTTCTGTTAATTTCATATGCATTGTTTACTAGCATAATATCACTTCTAGTGGTTTATACAGTGCAACTAATAACTGTCAGTGTGGTTTCTCTGCTCTTACCCCTAAAAGAATTGTGTGCACGGTGTACTATTTGGTTTGTAGTGGTTGAGTTTTTTGATAGCTTGTTTTGTCTCCTGCACCGACTAACTTCACCCTTATAGTAAAACATTCTGTTGGGGTAATTTCTCATAGTCTTCATCTGAGCTTTTGGCCCCCTATACACATTATGGGTATCATGCAGTTAATTGGTTTATTGCTCAACTACCTTGAGACCAGGAAAGTAGCTATCACGCCATTAATAGCCCCAACCAGATATACAGTTAAAACTTGAAAATGTGTATTGACTTTATAGCTAGTTGCTATTGAGCTTTAATTTGCACATGTAGCAGGGTCTCCTCTGCAACTAGGAGCCCTGTCATCTGGCAGGGCTCCCAGCTGCAGGGGTACACCATGCTGGGACCCAGCTGAGTCCCAGTAGCTGTGGGGTGCAGATGCCTCAGGGGTGCATGAAACTGGGGGATTGCAGCTGCTGTCCCCAGCCTTGTGGAGGGACCCAACTGAGAGAGCTCCCAGCTGCAGGAGCTTGCTTCTTGCCAGTGCAGGAGAAGCCCAGGATTGGGCTTCCCTCTGTACTGGCAATATGGCATGATGGGGTCTAATGTGTGATCCAGTAGTCACACCTCCTGCCATGTGTGTCATGTCAGGAGGAGCGATTCTGTGGCTCATGCATTAGATCCCATCCATTTTTCTTTTGCACACGTAAAGGGCTTATAGGGTTACCTTTTTGTAGGTTGACCCAGGTCACTGAGCACCTTAAAGATAATGACAGAGGCCTTGAACTTAATTTCATAGTAACTATGAAACATCTGTTTCTTAACAACCTTCAATTTATTTAGTTTTTCAACTAATTGGATTTAGATACACCAGCCTCACAGAAAAGCAGTAAGACTACATGCTCT
Source organism: Alligator sinensis (assembly GCF_000455745.1). Lineage (NCBI taxonomy): Eukaryota > Metazoa > Chordata > Crocodylia > Alligatoridae > Alligator > Alligator sinensis. Next base: position 114,192 of record NW_005841945.1, on the reverse strand, counting down.
TGTATTAAGTTTTGAAAATACCCTGATTAAAGCAAATCAATTGGGTTTTAGATGCAATGGCATCTTTCTCTGAAGGGATGTGATTCTTTTTTACTTCTAGAAATGTCTCTCTCTCTATTTTGAAAAGGAATTTTTTTCCAGGCCTGGTACATGGTAAATTCAATAACCGTATCAACTGTAGACCATGGAAAACTCCGTTACGTATAATAGAAATTACTGAAAACACTGAAAAAGGCAGAATTATTTTCCTAAGGGATAAAAATAAGTTATTTATATGAAAAATGGGATTAAAACTGATGATTCAAATATTTTTGTGTAGGATTGTATAGTAAATCATCCTCAACGTTGTTGGCAGTCCTAGTTTTAGATCTTGTAAAAGGAAAAAGTGAAAGGTTCATCATTCCTATACTCAGTACAATATCTATAATTAGGATACTGATAATTAGTGTGGTACTTTCCTTGCTAGTGTCACTAGTTACTCCTTTCCTTTGAACTCCATTTAGTATTTTTTTGTGTGTGTGTGTGTGTGTGTGTGTGTGTGCGCGCGTGTGTGCGCGCGCGCGCGTGCATGCCCAGCTCTGGCATTTTAACAAATAGTAAATTGATCTCATTTTTAAATATGTGAAATAAGATTTCTAACTCGTATCGCTAAAAAAAAAAAAAAAAAAAAATTCTCCATGTAAACTTAAAATTAGCTGTAGCAGTAAAGTTGTGAATAGTGTTGATATTTGGCTCTACAGTAAATAAAGGAAGGATGAAACCTCTTTACAGCTTCATCCCACTATAGTTTCAGAAGTATAGTTCTCTAAGGATGCCTTAAAATCATTTTGGTACTAGTATTTGGGCAGCAGATTTTTATTTTATTTATATTTTTATTTTTTATTTTTTTAAACTAAGGGATGGAAATAGGCAATGGAAAATGAAGTAATATGTAGAAAAATAAGTTTAATACACACCACCATACAATATTTTAATAAGTTATCCAAGTATTAATGTTTGCTGATTTTGGCTGTATTCTTAAAGAAATCCATGGTATCCTGCAAGGTATGAGTCAATAATTAAAGATCCAAATAATTACAGTTACATGATAGGAAGAAAAGGGGTTGTATGAAAAGTGGAAGTTGGTCCAAGAGTTTGTGACCATTGGACCTAGTCTTCCCATGGGGTGTCCTGGTGAACAGATGTTCAGCTAGTTCCTGGTCTCCACCCCTTATATACTTATAAGTTGCCACCAAGTCACCCCGAGCCTACGCATTTCCAGGCTGAAAAGTCTCATGTCTCTCAGCCTCTCCTCATAACGCCTGCTCTCTTGTCCTCTCATCATTCACGTGGCTCTCCTCTGGACTCTCTCGAGCTTCTCCACATCCTTTCTGAATTGTGGAGCCCAGAACTGGACACAGTATTCCAGCTGTGGTCTCATCAAGGCCAAGTAAAGTGGAAGGACGACTTCCCGGGTTTTGTTTGACATGCATTAGAGGAAGCAAGTTTTGTTTGCTTAGCTGGCTGCAGCATCACATTGGTGGCTCATGTTCATCTTGTGGTCAGTCATAACCCTCAAGTCTCTTTCAGATGCGGTGCTAGCTAGCGTAGCACTGCCAAGCCTATAAAGTGGGCGTGGGTTCTTTCTCCCAAGGTGGAGCACCTTGCATTTCTCAGCATTGAATGCCATCAGGTTTTGATGGCATTCACATTCGTTCACATAGAGCTACACCCTGCCTTTTCTAGCAACACAATCTCTCCTGTACAAGGTGTAGTCATCTATACCTGTGGTCCGGTCATAGGTGAAGTCCCACCAGGTCTCCATTATCCCTATGAGATAATATTATTACTGTTTAGGAGTAGAGCCAGCTTCTCCTGCTTGTTGCCCAGAAAGATTAAAGAATACCTTGCAAAGATTGAACCAATTCAGGCTCTGGCTTTTTGAATGCCTGTCCCTACCCTAAGTGGAGGTAGATGGAGAGAATCAGCAAACAGCAGTAGCATGTCAAATAAACAGTTGAAAAGCAAGGTTTTTGGCAGTTATTAGAACATACAGGAGCATATTTAATTCTGATTTGATAGGAATAGACAAGAAGGGGTGCCTAAGGTTTTGGACACACAAATTATACCAAATTAAAAATATATGTGGTAATTATTTCATGTTCTCTCAAACAAAAACTAAACTCTCTCTATATATACTCAGTTCTGTCTTGAAGATTGGCAATAAGGCTCCCTCTGCTGGATTCAATTACTTAAAACTTTCCTCTTGGCAAATGTTTACCATTGTGCACGCACATGCTTTGTGTGCATGCACACAAAATATTCATCCCAGGTGCAATACTCCTAACTCAGGCATTCATAGAACTGGCTTAAGTGTCAGGAGATTTTTTTTTAAATGCCAGGTTTTTTTTAGCTTTAGGATTCCCCTTTACAGGCTTTTTCCTGGAACCATGAGAACTAGAAACGTTTTAAATGGAAGTAGTAAATCTCATGTAATTTTAGGAATTAAAGCTTTGGCAAAAACACCAGTTATCACAAGATATGTGTTTAAAAATCACAGTTGTAACACTGAGAGTGTCACTACCCTGGAGCTTATTTGTCACCGTATAGATCTTCAGAGGATTGTAGTCATGGGATATACATTTTCATTTCTGTTTTTCTAGACAGGCTGCAAATTCAGTATTGTACTGCAAGCTACTTTCAACCACAACAAACAAACAGAAAGCAGCAGCTAAAAGGCGGCTTTGAAGTTTTTCCAATGGATCTTTTCTCTTTTCTATCTGATACATCTTCAGGACAGGATATTGTAACAGGACTGTCCAACTTCAGTGTGGCTGGGGGCTGCAGGCAAAGCCAGGGCCTAAACGTGGCACCTCACATACTACTTGAGGCACGCACTGGCGTGCAGTCCCCAGGATCCTGCCCCTGCTAGTTAAACTGGCATGTACCCCCTTTTCTCACCACTCCACCAGCAGCACATGGCCCCAGTTGAACACCCCTGTATTATAATAAAGAAAGTTGCATTGTTGTCATCTCCTGTTGATTTTTTACTTTGAAAAGATTTATTTTAACATTTCTGAGCCAGATTCTAAGCTGTGTAGCAAGTTGTGGTCTAATAGGCTGAAATCAGTTGTACTTATTGGCACTTTGTGAAAAACTGGTCCCACTTTGCTAATGTTGTAGTTAATAAAGCTTGCTTTGTATAAGAAGAGCTGATAATCCAGAAGAATTCTCTTATTCTTGCTCTTGTACCTGGGTACATAGGAAGGATACACGTTAATGGCAGTTTGTCAGGTGTCTGGTCCTGAAGGTGGAAGTAGAATAAGCTGCTCTTTTTAAAGGAGGAAGACAGGCAACCTCTTGAGGAAATCTTCAAAATATAATCAGTTATGTTCAAAGCTTTAATGGAGAAATATGTCAAATGAACTTGACAGTCTAGGAGGTGTACATTAAAGTACTCTCACCAGGGAGGTTGCAGTTATTAATGTGAAATTTCTTCTTTCACTATATTTCATAGATTTCATGGACATTGGGGACTGGAAGGGACCTCGCAAGATCATAGAGTCCAGCCCCGCTGTCGTAGGCAGGAAGTCTGCTGGGGTCAAATGATCCCAGCAAGATGTGCATTCAAATGCCATTTGAATGAATCCAGAGTAGGTGCTTGCACCACCTCTGGGGGAGTCTGTCCCAGACCCTGGACACTTGTACTGTAAAGAATTTTTTCCTTATGTCCAGTCTAAATCAGCTTTCCAGAAGTTTCTGAAACTACACAACCAATTAATTAGTCTTTGACTGAAACATCACTCAGACCAGAAAAGGAGTTTCTGGGGAAAATAGCACTGGTAAGACTACAGTTTTCATACTGACTGAGTTCCTAGGAAAAGTCGGGCATTATGAAAAACTACTCATGGAGAAATCTTGGGAGGAAGTGGGAGAGAAATAAAATGCTGGGAAAAACTTCCACATTGTTTTGCTGGAGTAACTCTCATTTTATAAAGACTTCATAAGAGTAATAGTTTACTGATTTCTGAAGAGTCTACACGTGCAATTGATGCAAAGTAATAAGCTCCAGAGCAGTTTGAGCCTGAGTAAACTACTTTTGGGCACAGTGTCTACATGTCCGTGTGGGACAACAGCAATTTGAGCCAGGACAGAGCAGGTCTGGGCTGGCAGGGGGCTCTGGGCTCCAGGGATAGTGACAGAGGTTACACATAAGCCAGTTTAAGTAATCAGAAACTGGTTAAAACCTGTAACAGAACAGAAGCTCAGTGCACATAAACCACTTTCAAAATGGCTGAAACTGGTTTAAGATAAACCTGGTTGAAAGAAGTATCAGACCTAACTGATTTGAGTCAAACTAATTTATGAAACTTCTGTCCCAGGCCCCTTCCTGTTTAAATTACAGTCTCCCAGCATGCTTTCCAGCCTTGGGTTGGGCTGTGCTGTCTGCTCCAGCAGAGAATGGTTGTGGGGGATGGGAGACCCAGGACTGCCCCCTCCCCCCCAGCAGACCCCAGCCAGGGGACAGGGAGTGGGGTTAAACCCATCTTCCCCCAAGTACAGAACTGCCCTGGTGCTAAACTTACTGAAACTTACTGCTGACTCCAACTGTGGAGTGCAAATCCCAGAGGTACCTAGAAACAAGAAAAGGAAGCCATGAGCAACCCTGCAGAATCCTGCTCCTGTGATTTTGGGCTACGAATCCCAGAGACCTCAGGGGCAGCAGGAAGAGGAAGGAAACACACAGCCCATGCTGGCTATGTATAGAGAGGTGTGTTTTAGCACCCCTCAGTTTCTGGCCTGAGCCACTGCAGGCATGTGGCTGCATTTGCTGAATCAAAAGTAAATGTGTGTCCAGTCGTTTCTCAATTTAGTCTCTGAAATTAAGGCTAACCTGCAAAGTCTGAATCGATTGAGCCTTGAGGCAGAGGGGCTGGCTGGGGCACAGGGGTGCTGAAAGTATGGAGCCGTATGGCTAGGCAGTAAGCAGGAATCTGGCTCCCGGCTGCCTGGGCACAATTCACATGCTTTTAATCGTAGTAAACTACTCCGTCTTAAGGTAGTACTTTCTCCAACAGTACTATCTTACATGGAGTTGATTAGTTTTCTGCAGCCTAATATGTGCAGATAGTGATGCTTTACTGTGCAGCTAATTAGTCTGCTCTACAGTAAAGCACACATGTAGATGCACTCAGCAAATAGAAAAGATCCTACTGATTTCAGGAGATTTTAGGCTAACCCTAAAACTCCTATGTTGATACCAGATTTTTTAGGAGCGTTAATCACACCTCAGTTTTTCTTTTTGCATCCCTGGAGGTTTGTTTGAATTATACCTGCAACTTTTTCTCACTCTTTGAAATGTCTTCTTCCTTTTTCTGTAGCAGATGGCAGGTGTTAAAACTTTTTTTCCCCTCTGACCCCTGAAAATTGTCAGACTAAAAAATACTGTGATTTTTCTCCGGTAGGGTTTTCCACAACATGGAAATAGGGTTTTCCCAGCACTAAAAATGCCTTCTCCTCAGTTTCTGAGAGCCTTTCTAGGCATAGATAGCTTGTCATAGACATGAGAACTCATTGGTCAGAACTTAAACGGGCAGTAAAATGAGAGTTGCTTTAGTCCATTCTAAGATTAAAAGTTTTAAATGCTCAGTGGAAGCTTTGAATGAGTGAGCCTCTGATCAGGGATCTGATGTAAATCACTTCTGTGATCTGTTCTTGGGGTGGAATCTGTGTTGCCCCTCCAGAATAAAGGAAAGCCAAGGTAGTTTTAAGCCCTTTTGTACCCTACAAATCCTGGTATGTTTTAGGGATTTGCACAGACCCTGGCACAATTAAGGTGGATTCAAGGGGCTGGGGTTGTGCAGTCATGTGGCTGGCTGTGCCACCCATGTTAGCTGTCAGCATGGGGTGTGGCCAGAGCCCCTGCTTTCACACAGCTCCAGAGCCCAGGGATTGAGTGCTGCCACCACCACTCATCTCCCTTTTCTCCTACTTCTAAATTCGGTAGGAAAGGGGAGGGAGGAGAAGAGGGAACAGCAAACAACAGGAGCATTCACTATCTAAGATCCAGAGCCACCAAAAATAGGGGCTCTGGCTGACCCTTCCCTGATCAGCTGGTGAGCACAGAGCTCTGGCAGGAGCCTATGCTGATTGGGCAGCCAAAGTGGGAGATACCCCTGCCTCTCTAACCTGTTCTTACATCCGCTATTGCCTGAGTATCTAAATTATAGCCACCTTCTCAGACTGTCCCTTGTTGCATTCCAGTCCCCACAGCCCCATCCATGAGATTGCCCTATGCCAGGACTTGTGAGGAAGTCCCTGAAAGATATGTTCATCTGTCTTTCTAGTGCTACACCCAGAATCCTCCATGGGCAACACATGGGCTTTTGGTAGATATATAGTCTATTTATGTAGAACTAAGTAGCAAGGACAAAAGGATACAAATCTAGTCCTCAGGTCTTGCCTTCATGATCAAAAAAGGCATGTTCTCACATTCTTGCTAAGCCAAGGTAAAAGTCTATTGAAAATATGGTTATTACAGCTTTTCATATGTATTGTAGGTTGGGTTTAAGGACTAGAGAGAGGTGGTTGAGATGTGCTTTTGTCAGGAAATGCTGATCCATCAGAACGTTGTGCCAGGACATAGTATTTTCATAAAATCCTCCCCAGAGACAAAATTGTGAAAGTTCTTGCTGGACAACAAAACCATTTCCCCCTCAGCTTTATTTAAGGTTGTTTTAAGAACCTAGTGTTTAACTTGATCATCTGGTTAATGCGAAGACTATGAATTTCGTTTTCTTCAATAGGATTTGACCTCCTCTTAACTAACTGCAAAAAGAACCTGACTTTTATCACAGTGAAAACAGTCATAGGATACGTACAGATATTCAGGGAGGTTAGAGGTGGTTAGATTGAGTTAAAAACAGCCGCCCGATCTAAGGTAAGCCGGAGGGGGCGGGGCTTGGGCAGAACAGGGAAGCAAGCGGGATCTGCGGAGGTGCTGGCAGGATGGGGGAGGGGGCTGTCTCCCCCTCCCAGGCCTGGGGGCTATTTTTAGCCCCCTGAAATCCTCCCCACAGTGAACCAGTTGCCAGATTCTGCTCCCCGCTCCCCCCACCCTGACTTACTTCCTTGGCTCCTGGCACCAGTGAACACCAGTAAAACTGGCCCCGGGAGCAGCTTGAGGCATGGGGGTTTGGTGGGCTTGGGGGCAAGGTCGGGGGGAAACGGGTGATCTGCTGTAGGGGTTGTCCATCTGGGGAAAGGAGGGAGAGCCAGGGGGCTAAAAATAGCCTGGTGCCAGTAGCTGGGCTCTCCCAGCCTCAGGGCTGTGATGATCTATCAGAAGTTCAAATAGATCAGTCGTACCAGACCCACTCTAAATTCAGTTACCTCAGAGGTACACTTAAGTCGGATCAGGTCAGCCACTTTTAGACTGACCTAACCTTCCTGAACTTCTGTATAATGCTTACTGAGATCAACCTGGGTTTAGATCAAGTGACCATTTTTTAACATGATCTAAGCTCCCCCTATCCAATGTCTCCAAATGTCTGTACCTAGCCTATATGATTAGATGGTCTTCTACTTACTGTATCCAATGAGGTACCCTACATAACAAATATGATTGAAAATTATATTTGATATACCACAACTTTGGTCATTCATCTGTTTGTTTGTTTTAAAGGTCATATTCTAAGCCTCTTGAGTCAGTAATCTGTGAATTAATGCCTCCACATTCATGAAATAAACGAGAACTTGCTTTGTGCTTCTCTGTTGTTACTGTACGCATGCGCACACACATTCACTATAGTAAATTTCATGGGTTCCATAGCCTTTCATAGACACTAGGGCTAGAAGGGACCTCAAGAAATCATCGGGTCCAGCCCCCCGCCCCAGGGACAGGAAGTCAACTAGGGTCAAAGGATCCCAGCAAGATAAGCATCCAAACGTTCCTTGAATGAATCCAGAGTAGGTGCCTGCACCACTTCTGGACTGAATCTATTCCAGGCCTTGGGGGCTCAGACAGTAAAGAAGTTTTTCCTTATGTCCAGCCTGAAACGGTCATGGAGGAGTTTGACTATTGGTCCTTCTTATCCCTTGGGGCGCTCTGGTGAACAGATGTTTCCCCAGATCCTGATGCACACCCCTTATGTACTTACAGGCAGCGACCAGGTCCCCCCTGAGCCTGACCTTTTCCAGGCTGAAGAGTCCCATGACTCTCAGCCTGTCATCATAAGGCCTATTTTCCTGCCCTCTGATCGTGCGCATGGCTCTCCTCTGGACTCTCTCAAGCTTCTCAACATCCTTCTTGAATTGTGGAGCCCAGAACTGGATGTAGTACTCCAGCTGTGGCCTCACAAAGGCCGAGTACAGCAGGAGGATGACATGCTAAGATTTACTTGAGAAGCATCTATAGATGCAAACCAGAGTTTTGCTTGCTTTACCAGCTGCGACATCATATTGGTGGTTCGTGTTCATCTTGTGGTCAATCATGACCCCCAAATCTCTTTCAGCCATGGTGCTAGCAAGCGTAGCACTGCCGAGCCTATAAGTGTGCTGCAGCGTTTTTTTTCCCAAGGTGGAGTACCTTGCATTTTTCAGTATTGAACGTCATCAGGTTTATATCTGCCCACTTACTAAGCTTATTCAAGTCAGCCTGGATCACTAACCTGTCCTCATGTGTGGATGCTATGCCCCAAAGTTTAGTGTCATTGGCGAACTTGGCCATTGCACTTCTGGTACCAATGTCCACATCGTTGCTAAAGATGTTAAACAGAACTGGTCCAAGGACAGAGCCTTGGGGGACACCACTGGTCACGGAGCGCCATAGTGATTCGCTTCCATTGACTACTACTTTCTGGGTCCGACCTCAGAGCCAGTTTCCCAGCCATTGGACTGTGGTGTAGCCAAGGCCACCGTTGGCCAATTTTTCCATGAGGAGATCGTGGGACACCACATCAAAGGCTTTTCTAAAGTCCAGGTATAAGTCAGTCTCTTCTCCCTTGTCCAGGTGATATGTTGCGTGGTCATAGAACGAGATGAGATTGGTCAGGCAAGATCTACCTGCGACAAACCCGTGCTGGTTATCCCTCAGGATTTTGCCATCAGCCAGCTTATCAAATAAATCATAATAGTATTTAATCACAATTATTTCTGTGGGTAAAGGCTTATGATTGGAATAACTGCATTGTATTGAAAATCAAATGGAACAACCTGAGGATTCAGTTTTAAGACCAAGGTTCTTTGTGAATTTGTTGTGGTTTGTAGATACATTAAATATTTATACTTTTTAGCATGGCTTACAAAAAAATGTCATTAGCTCAAAATATGAACTTAAGCCTTGATGTATAAAAATGCCCTAATTTTAGGTAGAAAAGCCATGTCAGTATATACATAATAACTATTTTCCAATAAAAATCACTTAAATTGTTACTATGAAAACTTTTATGTTAATACCATGAAAGACTATGCAGCAGTATGTGGCAATCAATGTATAAACAGTATTAAATTTACATATTTTCTATAGTAAAGAATTATAGGTGTTCAAGCAAGTTCATCAGTTGATGTGTTTTTAAAGGACAAAACACCAACTTGTATTTTGATTTACAAATTATACTTGTTAGCACATACTGCACTACTTTGAAATAATTTTGTGAAACAATATTTGTTTTCCATCTCCCAAAGACAAATACTAGTGTTAATAAGAAGGAAAAAAAAAGTAATGTGGCACAAATTCTTTTTTTAATGAGAAGTCTCCCCTTTCAAGCCTGTGGAAATAAGAAATGAAGAATCTCCTTCCAGCACCTTAAGTAGTTGGCACTTATACTGCATACAATTTCTAACTAACTACAATTGTCAATGGATAATACATTTTTAAAAAGAAGAGACCTGTACTAGTTCTTCAGAAAAGAAGACATCTTTAAACTCTACAATATTATATAAGTTGTGGAATGAAACAACTATATCTCATTTCAAATGTGAAATCTATCAGGTGTGTGAATGTAGTTGCCTGTAACAGCAAATCATATGTAATGCATCAGAGTCATTTCTGTGCTGACATGTTAATGGAGAATTATGAATAGAATCTGAATATATGAGTACTTACTTACTAACCAAGAACCTATTATTAATAATAACTTTTAAAAATAAGAATCCAGTAAAAGGATCTAACCCACTCATCTTGAGTCAGTCCACTTATTGGGTTCCCCTTGGGTCCAGAAATTTGGTGGAGGGGGAAGCAGTGGCAACATTAATTACTGTGGCTCTAGGAGCGGACCCCAGAGGGTCCCAACTAGCATATGTGGCTAGCCCCACCCATCCTACATGTACGATCCAGCCCATTGACTGGCCCTGCACCATCCATCTGGCCCCTCCAGCTAGAAATGTTGAGCATCACAGTTCTTTTTTATTTTGCAGAAGTTCCTTTTCCTCAAAATCATAAGGGAACAGCTATATATAGTATAGAACAGTACAGTATAAATATTTTGTGTTAGTTGTACTTTATTTTATAAATATGCAGTATATTAAAAAAACTGAATGAGAGTGCATATACACTGAAGCTTTTTTATTTTCTTTCTTCTTTTTTTAAACAGTCCAAGTGCAGTCTCTATTATCTTTCTAGCTGCTTTTCAATATTTGTATGTACTTTTTGGGTTGGGTAAAATTATTTCAAGGCTAACAAGGCAATGGTGATAGAACAGCTTATGCAACTAGCACTTTGGTATGAATGGAAAAGAGTTTACCCACCAGTATTTCACTGTGTGCTATTTCAGTGTGTTATTATTCAGGCAAAAAATACATTCTCTCTTTTTGAACAGCGATTCCCTGGAGGCCACACAGCCTGTTGCTTATGCTGCCTCAGTAAAGAACATGCCTATGAGTCCTGACACCAAATCATCTACAGCCAACATCACATCTGCTACAGCCGTTAAACCAACCGAACCTCAGAGTGCTGTCAAATACTCAGGCTGGCAACCTTCAAACCAAGCAGGTAACTTGAAAGAAGTCTTTTTCTTGTTCATTTAGGGGCCTTTGAATCTTTATTAAAATATTCAAATCTACTAAAATGTTATTATTAAAATGATGCTAGAAATTAATATTGACATGGTTTGTCTCATCCACATTTGTTTTAAAAATAGTTATTGTTGTTACTTCCTCTATTTTATTGCGAGTCAACTAGTAGAACTTATCCCTTAGCCGTTTTATGAGTAATCCCTATAATTTAGTTGATTTTTCTCATGAGTAAAATTTTGAAGCTTGTGATCTTCAACTATTTATTAACATAATTAATAAAAGTCAGATAATATCAGATTAGCTGATACTAAAATGCTCTAAACAGATATTTCTTAAATGTTTATAAGCTTATAGAGAAAAATATCGGGAGAAGAATACATTTAACATGTTGGTTCCTTGCTTTTGTTCAAGTGGGATTTTAAGTGTTGAAGTATCATTCAGCAGCATGTAGAGAAAAGTTTAAGTCTTTGGTATTTCTGGCTTTCACTTTAGTATTAAATTCTAACTATGCAATGTTTAATTTGTGTAGTGCAAACATTAAAAGCTATCTCCTGTAAGGATAATTTGAAAGACTATTCACTTTGAATATGGTTTTATAATTCTTTTATCATTCTTATCCTTATGTATCCTTGCATTTCTTTCTTGTGGAAAATGTACTTTGATTTGCTTAAGTATGATAAAAGCAAATAGTGGTTTAGCCTGAGAGAAGGTGCTGCTTTTTAATTCATAGTTACTCTAAGAAATGCACCATACCTGTGTTAATGATGTAATAGTAAGTTGAGTTGTTATAACCCTTTTTAAATTACTTGGTTCCTAAACTGAACTCTTGTCTTTGGCCCTGTGGTGAACTTGAACATTCATTTCTAGGTACCCAGGGGATTTTCTCTTAATTATTTTTACTGTCTTAACCATCAGGTTTCTTATGAGAATATGATGGATTTCCTCAGTTCTACTTCTGACTGTGCCTGAGCTCTTAAGTAGCATTTTTTTTATCCTACTATTAAGGGATTTCCCTCTTAAAAAACCTCCTTAAAGGCCAGAAATAAATCAGTACCCAGTCAGTTCAATGTAGAAATGAAAGTGAACATATGGCGTTAATGCAGTATGTTTTATAAAGGCCTCTTTGGACCAAATGGTCAAATTACAATTGTATCTAATGAATAAAAATGAAATGTATTTTGTACTGGACATGCAATACTATCAAACATCCTCAAGATGGCAATAAACTGACACTTCTATACTTGTTAAAACTGTCTTGTAAGGCAGCAGCAATTTGACTGATAGAATTCAGAGTTATGTAAATTTAAACAAGTATATTTTTAGTGCCTTTTTCCCCTTGTCTGAATCTGAAATGAAAATCTATAACATAGGGACATGTCGTATAAAAATATTCGTCTGTTTTCTGAATCTTTTATAGTTTTGTTAGTGCTTTTTCCACAACCTAGTTGATTTATTTCAGTAGCAAAGACCCTTTTAAAAACTTGAGGTTTCAGCAGAACACCACCCATTTACAGTATGTGAATGGGTGTTACATAGAGAAATCACATAAATAACCTCCGTGTAAATATAAATCTAGTGCTTAAGAGATTTTTTTTTCACAACTGACTGCCATGGAAGCAGTGAGCTAGAAAGATATATAAGGATTAAATCACCTTTCTTACCAAACATATAAATATGTTTGCTATAAATATACAGACCTTCTTCATGTACTGACAAAGTTAATATCACCTATTTGGTACAAAGCAAATAGATCAAGAAAATGCGATCTTGGTTGGTTGGTTTGGTTTGATTTGGGTAGGCTTTGTATTAGGATTTTTCTTTACCTAAGAAAAATAAATTACTTATAAAGTTTGAAATTCAGGCTGAATTTAAGCCAACTACTCATTACTATCAGTAGTTTTTCATGTTTGAGGCTGCATTTGCAAGTTTGTATATATGTAGAGGAAATCTGTGTATAAGTGTTATAGTCTTATATCAGTCAACCTTGAGTGTCCATGTTAACATTTAATACTCTGAAGAGTTGCACTAACAGTGCAAGTCTGCCAGATCAAAAAATCTATTAGTTTGAACTAGGCAAGACTGAATTAAAGACTTCATTTGAGTGAAAGAAACTTCATTCTGCATGCCAGCAGGCATAAAAGAGAAGCCAATACAGTAAAATGTTGTGCTAAATAACCAGCCTCTAAGCCCTTTGGACAAAAGACTGAAAAAACAAAGAAAGCTTCCTTATCCTAGTTCAATATGACACATGCTGTTAAGATAGAGTAGTTTATCTCCAGGCACTGACAATAATCATGTTCAATCTATTGCCTTTTTGTAGAATCCTGAGGTAGTTACGTTAGGAGAATTGAAAACTGGTTGCCCTGAATTCACCCAGTTTCCTTGAGAGTAACAACTTGAGTCATTATCTTTCTTTCAATAAAAGTGTCATGAAGATTATGGGTAAAGATAACATAAGAGGAAAGTTATTCTAGCTTTACGTGTATTGTCATGTTGTTTAACTTAGTCTGGTGTCCTCTAGAGTGCCAGCCATTGACTGTGGTCTGGTTTTCAAGCACTCAGAAAAACTAGTGCTTCTGTAACTTCTAAATGCAATTTTTTTTAAACTAGCTGAACTTGCATGTCTGGAGATGGCCATAGCATTGTAGGTTTGCCTGTCACTGGGCTGAGGGGGGAAAAAAGGAAGAATTTGGGTTACAAAGTATCTTATATACCTGGCTATGAGACGGCATCTTACATTTTGATTGGAATTGTAACAGCTGCCAAGATAGTTCAGGCTTGACCAGAGTTTATATTACAGGTTTCATTGCAGATCTGCCCTTTAAACATGACGTAGGCTCACCTGTGGTTTTATATAGCATGCAGTCCCCAGAAAGTAGTAATGCAAAACCAACAGATGAAAGGGATCTAGGCATGGTTACAACAGCACTAGAGCAGAGATTGGATCTTCTTCTTTTTCTCAGGCATATATTTTACAAAATAGAAACCTTTAAGGTTTCCCTTCATCTAAACACACTGATAGAGGTGTAACAAGGTCTTTCAGTGCCCCGGGGGAAGGGTGGGTATGGTTTTGCTTGCTGCAGCAACATGGGCTTGGGCTGCTGTCGCTGTGGGACAGGTAGCAGCATGGGTTACCTAGGGGCTATCCTGGTGGCATGTTCACCAACCCCCCACCCCGGTCTACCCCTGGGGTGGGGGGAAACATCATTCCACCCCTTTCCTCCAGATACGCACTACTGGGCATGGGGTTGCATCTGCACAGGTTGTATTGCCAGGCCATGCAGGGCTGTGCCTGCCATGAAAAACACTCCTGGGGAGAGAAGGAGGCCATGTTGCCCCATGGAACTACTGGTCCCCACCCCACTCCAGTTATACTACTGTTCCATGGAATTAAAACCAGCAGTTTTTCTCTGACAAGCACAGCTGATCATTGGTTAACTGTTTTTAGGGGTTTTTTTAATGTAATCAAGAGCTTGAGAAACAGGACAAAGAACTGTAAGGCTTCAAGGCATCTTTTGTATTCAGTTACTATTTCTACTGTCTTACTGCAGTAGAGTAACCTTTGCCTGTGTTTTTGATAAGTGAAAATCCCTGATAATTCCCAGACCAAAAATATTTTAGCCGGATTTTTAACGTATTTTGTTGTCTAAGAAGACAGATAAGTACCTGCTGGTGCTTTTCAAAACCACACAGATGACCAATTTGGTTTTACAGTTGACATGCATATTTATGAACTCGGGTGCTTAAAATGAGGCACGCTTAGAAAGACTGTTCAAGTCCACCTGAATTTCAAAGAATACTTAGTATTATAAAACAAGTTATAATACAACAAAATCTGCCACATGTATCAAATAAAAGTATAAGAACTGGCTTTCTTATAAGGACATTTTGCTACTTCAATTGGTGACAAAATTTCAGGCCAAAATTTTCAAACCTGAATCCCCAAATTAAATCTATGCTTTGGACCACTTTTATGTGGTCTACCAAAGCACTAGACATAGATTTAGGAACCTCACTATAGGCACCCAAGTTTGAAAATATTGTTCTGAATTATTTGTCACTTAATAAATTAAGAGAATATGTCTCTAAGAGGAAACCCAGGTATACTTTTTTCAGTTTTTTTGACCAAATAGCAGTTAAAGCTAATACATTACACTTCATACTTTTAAACAGTACCTTTGCTGTTCAGAAAAATAAAAGTCTATTTTAGGAAATAATAAAAAGGCAGAAATAAATAGCAGAATCATTGCATTAGACATTATTTCAACCCCAACTTGTGGTACTAATATTTTGGACAATATACAATAAATATTTATAGTGTAGATTATATCATATTGTATCCATAATGAAGCAAAATAATAGTAAGATTTTTGCATGCCATTTAGAGAAGCTGTAAACAATTATGACTAGGCACATACCCCACATGCATAGCATGAATATTACTGGCAGTTTAATTAATATAACTTCAGACTACACAGATGCATCCTTTAGATAGGATAACATCTTTTAGCCTGGCTGCAGTTAGGCAGAATCTCTATTTCTTGAATAGTCCACCTTTTCTTGCTTCTCTGTTAATAATTAATACAGTTTGCTTTCCTTAAACATAATGGCAGAAGTACCTACAGGTATTAAAATGTTCATGCACATACCATATTTTATCGCATACCACACTCCCCCAAAATAAAGCGCACACCTTGTTTTTGAAAGGCAGAATGCAAAGAGAGAGATTTTTCCCAGAGTCATGACCTAAAGTTGGCTTTTTCATGGGCCGGCAGTACTGCAAGGCAACTATCAGGTTCTTTGGGGTTCCCTCCCTCTTCCCGCACCACCTGGGACAGCAAGCCAGAAGGATCAAGTCCAGTGTTGCTAACCCTTTCACAGATGCTCTCAAATTGGCAGCACTAAGTTTTTGACTGAGCAGTGAGTTTGGTATGATCTCCATTTCATTGGTAGTTTACTCAGAAAAGTAGTACAATAAATTGTATGGAATGAAAGATGTCCTGTTATGTGAAGAGTTCTATTTTTGCTTCCTTACGCATGGTAAACGGGTCTCAAAAACTATGGTGAAAAGTGTGTCCAGTTTGTATTCTATATCAAATAATGTGCCATATCAATTTGATACCAAATTGTATTGACAAAACTCACAAGTACTTACAAGGGTGAAGTTGTGGGCTGTGTTCATATTTGTCATGTCTACCTTAATATGAAAGCACCCTAAATTTGGAATAGCAGAATTCAGCATCAGAGGTGAAGCCAAAATTGGACATTTCTGCTCATCCCAGTCAAAAAATATATATTTATACTACACTATCACGCATTCTATATGGGAGAGATGTTACCAAAATCTCAGGAACTTTTCCCTGTATGTATTCTTTTGCTTGTGATCCAGGTGCTGTAATGATCATGAGTTTTAGATGAGAAGGCCTCAGATAAGGTGAAGCCCAGGTTTTGTTTGAATTTGTGAAGTATAGCATGGTCATCTAAAAATTGATGTTCATCAGCATTCATCTTGTAAACCAACAGTTCTGTTTTCTATTCAGAGGCAAAATTTGACTAGAACGTGGCTTCCTTTTTCCTTTCCCTGTTTTTTTTTTTCTTTTCCCTGTCATTAATTGAAATGCAGAGACCATATTGTGTGTACGGACTAAAGACTATTGGTTAGAAAACCCATCAATCTCCGTTAAGAGTTTTAACAATAATCTTGTTAGCTTTACAAAAAATAACCCCGTATCCTTGACAATCCTTTTACAGTAACCTCCTGTTTAGCCCTCTGAACAACTTAACCAGTCTAATACAAAAAATGTGTTTCTGGTATGAATCCTGAAGTCTTTTCCATATCCCTCTTCCCCACTAAAGTGTCAGATCAGATGTGAATGCTGTTTATCAGAGAAAGGAGAGAGAATGAAGTGGGTACTAATTCCTCTTCCTCCCCTGCTATCTAGTTGCCAAAACTCTACCCTGGCCATGTCTCTACCATTCATCAAAAAATTCTGTCACGGTCTGTAAGTGCCTCTTTTTCACTAGCAAAGCATATATATCTGTTAGATGTTTGATATGGTATAGCTTCCACAGAGGATACAAAGGGATGGAAGTCCACCTCAAGGTTTTCTTTTAGAAAATTCAACAAAAGCCACTTCAGGTCCTGAGAACAAAACTCCAGTCAAACTTGAATATTGATCTTTGCCTGTCATGTGTGTCAGTTGCAGTTTTACACTCACCTCCTGTGTTTATTCTTAATCAGATTAAACCCTTTTACTGTCAGGTATGACAGAGCAATCAAGATCTCTGCCCACTCATGAAAAAGGGTTGTGAAAGAATGCAATTTATATGATGAGGAAATATGCCTTTACATCAGATAATGAATAGTTTACGGCCCAGGTCAGGTCCTGCTGGTGCCTCAGCACCAGCTAGTCACCAGGTATGCACCATGTACTGTCTGAAACCACGGTACATACATACTTCCTTGGTTTCTGACTCCACAGTGCTGCAAACCTCAGTACCTATTACTCTGATGTCAGCTTCTGTAATGCAGATATTTAGAGCACTGAACCTCACAATGTCTCTGTGCAGAACAGTCTCATAGTGACTATAAATAAAGTTGAACTCTCACCATCATCCTCTACTTCGGCACGCTCACCGATCCTACTGTAGCTTCAACAAGTACTCCCATTCAAGTTATAGGTAAGATTTCTGAGCTCCCTTGAAAGCCCCTCCTCATCCTGAAAATCTCAGGAAGGTTTTTCTGGACTTGAATGTTGATAAACTTACTAATTTCCCCATTTTTCTTCCCAAGTCTGTCTCCGCCTTGGAAGAAGCTAAACTTTACTTGTTTAGACTGTCTGGCCTTTGCAGGGAGTAGGTTAAAAGTCAGGCTATATCTTCTCGGAGGTTTTCTTTGTGGGCCACCAGCTGTGTAAGGGCAGTGCATTAACCACAATGAAGCTCATCCCATAAAAGTTCAGGCAGCATCTGCTGCCTCTTTGAAGATCATGTTGATTCCTGAAATCTGTATGGGAATTCTGTGCAGTCTATTTACAAGACAGGACAGTATCTCTACATCACTCACTTATAGCATGAGGTAGGGTTATACTGAGTCATGTCACATCCACTTAAAGCATACATGCTTTGTCCACATCCAAACTAAAAGGAGTGTAGCCACCTTAGTGAAGTGCCAATAAGGTGGCTCAGCAGAGTTTATTGTTGCATATACAATGCTATACTAAGTCAGGTAAGGTAAATAACTGTTCTTTTGTTCTATTTACTTGCAACTATTTTTGCTGAGGCAGTAAATAAAATAGTAGCTACTGTTAGGTTGAATAAGCACTGATATAAGTTCTAACTGATGAGCTTTTAATTTTTCCCATGCCCACCAAAGGGAGACACTTTTAGATAAGAGTCAAGCTGTAAAGCAATTGCTCATCAAAATCCTTACTCCATTGCTGTGTATTGGGTTTTTTTGTCCCATTCAGTAGCTAAATGTTCGCTTACATTTATGTAACACCATTCATTTCTGAAGAATCCCAAAGTGCATTACAATTCCATATTCTGCATGCACAGAAATTGCTTTTGTGCACCACTGACATGCAGCTACTTGTTTGGTGACATGTAGCAGCTGTTTCACAACACACAGTTACACTCCATAGCATCCTGAAAGGAAACAAGACTAGTACTGTATCAAATTGGAACTGCTGGAACAGTGTAAGAAGGTAGAATTATCCAGTACTCTTAGTTACTCTAATTGGATTTTGGCCAGGGCACAAACTAATCCATCGGAAGGTGTAGTGGGATGCTCAGTCATCATAAATGGTCAGGACTTTCATCTGCATTTCTTACAAAAGTTCTCTCTCGCACACAACATGCACAGAACTTAGTAGAGTTCACTGTTGGTGCTGACTCAGAAGGAAGCAGGCCACCCCTTGAATTAAAGTGGCCTTCCTGTGGCCTCTCATCCAAGCAGGCACAATTCTGCTTTGTTTGAGGGCTCAGACAAGATCAGAGCCTGAAGTGAGGTGGTACAGCTGCAGGTGATAAAAATCAATTTTTCCTCTGGGGAAAGACCATTTCATTTTAATCAACAGCCCTCTGGCTTCCTAGACTTTGTGGTTGTGTAATAGAATGGTATACAGAAAGTTTATGATGTAATGTTCAAAAGACAGTTCCCAAGTTTATAATGCTAAATGAACAGCTACCAGAGTGTGTTCATTTAGTTTTCCCCATTTGTACCGTATCTTATTCCCATCTTATTTTTCAGCTTGCTACTAAGTTATACAATCCCTTTTCAATAGAAGCAAGATTGGAATGTCAGCATATTCTTCAATAGCCACAACTGTCAGTTGCCTAATCCTGAGCCAGCAACATGTGTTAAGCACATGCTCTGTTCAGCAAAGAGAGTACTTTGGAAGTTAGCTTTAAGTGTAGAAGAACTGATCCCCAGAGGCCTTTGTCTGAAAAATTATTTTATTTCTTGCAGTTGTCTTTGCATATTTTTAAGCATAAACTTTCTGTATATGGAATTGTTCTTACCATAGATGTTCTGTGATTTTTTTGCTGCTTCTTGCTTGTTCCCTTGGCATCTTTAGGCAGAATTTCTAGTACAGGAGAAAATTTTAACTAGCCTATAGCCATGATGTGACCTTCTGTTCTATGAGTGACACCATAACCCATGTTAACACAGTGACTCTCTTCCCCCTTTTAACAACTGTACCACATGTAGAGGTTTAAATGAATGATAGCCTTTTGGCTAAGAATCCCGAGGAAAAATCCTGTCTTTGAGGTCCATGGGAGTTTTGCTATTAACTCCTACAATACAGGGACAGATCTAGAGAACCTGGGTTCAGTCCTTACTGATGAGAGCCCAAGGGATATCATGATGCAACTATTGATCCTTGGAGCAAGGTTATTTTTGCTTAAGAGCCATACAGCAATCAACCATGGTGACTTGTCTTCTTTCCTCTTGTATTTTTCTCCATTGTCATGTCTATTAATGCTACAGCCTTTCTAGACCTGTAGCTAACCAAATGGCTTACAGTTTTTAGAAATGTTTTAGGCTGGAAAATATAATCTACCACACCATTAGCCCCTGCTATGTTTATACGGTTCTGTACTTATAAGCGTGACAAATCAGTTCACTTCATCTCTCTCCACTCCCCTTGTGGAACAGGAAGTTATGGTTAATGGTGCACTTAATTAAAAGGGATTAATCTCCTGTGCACAGTGAGAACTGCACAATGAATTGGGAAAAGGGCCTGGGGATAACTCTGCTAAGTGAGTCTTTGTATCCAACAGTTCCTGCTCTTTACATGCATGAAAATAAGTTAATTGAAACTGCCCATTGTGTAACATTAGTCTTTAGTTAAAATACATATAAAGCCTTGTCCAACCAGTTATGCATAGAGTGGGATGACTGACAGGCCAAAGCACCAATGCTTCCTGGTTTGTGGACTTTTTCTCCACCCTCTTAATCTAAATGTTTATACTATCATGTGCCAGCAAACCGCAAGAATGTATTCCTTTAAAAGTTAACTTACTACAAACCTGGACTTGGCCAAGCAAAATCCATGGTGCAGGCAGAGTCATATAATTTGCAAGTGTCAGCCATTCAAAATTAAGCTATTTACTTGCAGTATGAAATTATAACTCTCCAACATGACAAGAAGCAATATGTATTTAGAAAGCTTGAATATTGTGGAATGCATCACAAAAATGTACAAAGCGCTTACCGGAGACAGCATAGTCTAGTGTGCTTCATTAAAACACCTGAACAGAAACACTACTAATCTGCTGTGACCTTTGACAAGTTACTTATGACATGGTATTGGTGGGGAGAAAGGGTGAAATCATCCATGGTTGAGCTTATCTTGCATGCACGTTCAAATGGAAGCAATGCATCTCTATTGCAACTCAAACACAAATACCTTATTTGCACTTTGTGTTGAAATTGTATGAGTTGGAACATGAGTTGCCTAAATGCCTACCCACTTTTCCACGTGTGATTTTGAAAATCAAATTCACTTCCTGTGGTTTATTTAAAATTTGAATAATATCACAGAGCTGGTGAGGATTACTAATTAATAGGCCTAATTCTCCCCTTACACCGTATGCAGTCATTTACAACATGTCAAAATGGTATTTGTATTACACTTGTTTAAGGTGTATGCATGCACAAGGTGCTATGCATTAGAATATTATAACCAGTGTTTATATTAAAAGAAATACATTTGTAAAATATTACCCTTATCACTATTCAACTTCATTAATCAGCATAATAAAAAAGAGATGTTGCATGCATTGTAATTGCTTAGACATAATAATGTTCTAAATAACACTATATTAATGTTGTCACACTGGCATAGTCATTTAGCTCGTAAGATCAAAAATATAAGCTGAGCACACTAGAAAACAAAACTTCTCTGCATGAAAGAGCAAAGTGGGTTTTAGTGCTGTAGAAAAACAGAACTGGTCTCCATTGTGCAGGGGAGTATGGCAGTCTCTGTGCTGTCTTTCATTCCGGGGCCCATTTTCAGTAAAACCGATACCAGGTGTGCCAAATTTGTGATGGTATATGATGTAAGAAATCACAGGGAGACGAGCTGAACCCAGCCAAAACCACCAGGCTCATTTTAATTAAGATACTTTACAGCCAATTTAATCTAACTTCTTAGAGTTGAAAGACTAGTCGCTAACGCAGGAAACTAACCCCCTGAAGTTGCAGAGGTTCTTGAAATTGGGCCTCAGTTGCACCTGTTCTGATTTTTCATGGTGCGCATACCAGCATTCTTAGTCATTTGAAGAAATGATAATGGTTTAATCCTTCCTGTTCTGCCTTTCATCAGTGGGGGGTTTTTTTAGCTTTGATTACAGCCTACAAATTTTGCATGAACCAAAGAGAGCCTTTTTTTCCTCTTGAATATCTTGACGTTCCGTCCTTTTAGCCTGTGCAATTTCATGCAGGGCTCGTAAGGGTAGGGTGTTGTCTACATTTACCATAACAAGTAAGCAGCAGACACTTTGCTTTATCCGGCCATCTGTTTGGGTTGGAGGGAAAGGAACTGAAAGAGTTCTTACTGTACCATATGTTAACAGGACTTGGATAATTGTACATATGAACTTTTATATTCTCCATTTATCATTTGGTAGTTTGATAGTAGGAAATAAATCATTGGATTACAACACTTTAAAATGTAATCCTGGCACTCCCACCAGTTAAAGTAGCATTGTTATTTATAGATATTACGTGAAGTCTGATGTTATGTTTAAGTGAGCGTTAAACAGTTCAGACTGTTGTATTGTTGCTATGCACCAGAGAACCTCTGTCAAAGTGACTTTGGCAACGCTACATATCCGCCTTTTCCCCTTTGTCTTAGAAATCTTTCACTAGTGTTTGTAGTCATCCATGTGTTTAGCATTGGAACATGCTATTGTTAGAATAACAAGGGCGAAGTCACATTGGGATTTTAAGAAAGAAAAAGTCAGTTCTTTACCTTGCTTCAAACCCAGTTAAATATTAAACTAGTCATGCCAAGGGGTTTTGTGAAAGTAATGAAAGTAAATAGTAAGGGCCAAACATAACCTAGTATGCAGTGTTTTTCATTTTAGAAAGGCTATCCCCCACAATGAGAATAAAGAACTCCAATTATGGTTTAGTAAAAATACCAGTGAAGGGAAAGAAAAACCTTTAGAAATATGAAATACAGTCCAACAGATCTTCTCCAAGTCATGAGGGTAGCTGGATCCCTGCATGCGCTGCATCCAGGGCATTGAGTATTATACAGAGGGATTTATGATCCTTCCATATTACAGATGAAAGTTACTGCAGTCTCATCCATTTGAAAGAAATTAGGTGAAGCCGTTAAAATCGCTGTGTTAAGGTAGTCAAGTACCTTGGGAGGCAGCCATGGTTTGGCTGAGATGCTTCTTTTCTCCTTTGCACTCGGATCTTTTAATAGGTCTGTGAGCAAAGACGTGCACCTAGCCAAACCCTCAACCGAGTACTCAACTACCCTGTCTCACTCCTTTTGGCAACTTTCAAGGAGCTTTTGAGTAGGCAAAATACATTCATCTCTCTGTTTAACCTCCATTATTCTAGTCTATCTCTTTTCTTTCTTGAAACTTTCTTTTCACTTTTTATGTATGCTTAGGAGTGCAGTCACTGTCTTAAAGAATTCATCGCCTGACTGTTCTGATGGGGGAAGTGAGCGTATAAACTGTGATAGGGACATTTTGAGAGGACAGGAACAGAGAGTACAATACATAGATACATTATATACTACCGACAGGGCCCTACATTTAATTTGAGAATCAAGTGCCCAGGTTCTAGGTATTTAAGTAAGCTCTCTAGAAATGTAATTGGTTTTCAATATAGAAACTATTAATGAGAATGTTAAAGGCTTCATAGACCAATTCTGTTTGAAAACATTCCAGAAAAGCGGAAGAAGGTAGCCAGATGCCCAATTTAGCAAAGGGGGAGAGCATATGAATGCATGGTCTGTTATGGCATCCCTTTCTTTATTATAGCCTATAATTCCTATGCTTTTATACACAGCTCTTTTTACAGTGGAGCTAGTAGGGGGAATATCAGTGTGCATTTTGGGAAAACTGGTCTGTTGTGCATCACATTTTCAGTGTGTCAATTGAGAAAAGATGGGAACAATCAGAATACGTACCTTTGTCTTAAGAGATTTTATAAAAGTGTATGACAGTGTATTGAAAGGTGATCTCTAGGGCCAAAAAGAGAGTTTGAAATCTTTGAAAAAGTATTAGGCTGACGCACACATTTTGCATAATTTTTGTGAAATTCTTGAGATGAGTGAGTTCAAAGGGTCTGTACCAAGTTTTTGGACCTGGCTCCAAATAAGGTTCTTTGTAATACAAATTGAACACTTTAAATTTTCTTTCTGTTAGATAAAGGAAAGTAAAACATAACACTTTCACATATTGGAATATTTACCAAGGTACAGTATTATTAGATTTGACTTTCCAGTGATTTTGAGTGGGAAAGCAATTTTTTTTTCTGTCTTAGTTTGCATCCTCAGGTAGAAGTTCTCCTATCATTAGATATCCACTCCACAGGGAGAGACGAAAAGTACTAGACACTGAAAGAGTGATGGGAATTTCTGAACTATAATTTGAAATTCCCTTAAAACATTATACTTAGGCCTTGATCCTGCGATAGGACCTGCTGGCAGGGACTCTGCATCCCTGCAGATTCCTTTGGGGGAAGACTAGGATTTGGCATTGCTGGATTCAAGATAAAATATTAGTTTTTCAACTTGTATTATAGCTAGAAGCCAAATCCTACTCTTATTGATGCCCAAAGGATATTTTGCTATTACTTTCAATGGAACCAGGCTGCTGTTCTTTCTCTTCCTCTCACCTTGCTGAAAAATAAAGAACAGAGCAACTGCTTTTGCTTTGTATGCCTCCATTTCTTTTGTTTGGATTATGGCTTGAACAAGGAAGTGTTCTACTTTGTATTATATTTTACTTTAAGTGAACTTTTTGTCTGTATATTAAAGATTCTGGTTAATTTAAGATTATTTTCAAACAATAACTGCTGCCAGAATTGATGGTACTCTTTAGAAATAAAAATATTTCTCTCCTTCAAAGATTTAAATAACTTGGCTATGACCTACCATATTTTTTATTGATTTCCTTTTATATGTAAAAATCCTGCTTCTGATCCTTTATAAATTTTAAAGTTTACTTCATACCCCTTAAAAGACTCCTAATTACTATTCAGGGCAGTAAGATAAAGTCAAGAGATGTTTGTGCTAGTGCATGAAGTTTAACATATCAAATCAAATGGCTTCTCTTAAATACACAAGGAAAACAGAGTTAACAAATGTGTTTGAATTGGCATTGGTATTCAACAGGTAACTCAAACATCCATTAGCGGTATATCAGAAGCTGTGCTGGAATTTGATTTGTGAAAGAAACAGTGTTCAAAGAGATTAGATTTTAGTGTGCGTGTGTCTTCTCCCTAGCTGGTACCTGAAAATTAGAAGGCAAGATATGAGGAGAGAAATGGAAAGCGTCATTAATCAAAATATTTTTCTTTTATATTTCCAGTAAGTCTCCATCCCCCTTCTCCCCCTCATTCGCCTCCCTCCTTTATCCCCCTCTCCCCCACCCCCCCAACTCTCACACCTGTCTTTTCTCTGCCCTCATGTACAGTCTCCACTGGCATTAATAATCTGAGATGAACATAATAGAAAAAGTGACTTGGTCGAACTAAGTGCCTCGGGGTTAGCTTTCTCAAGATAGCCAATTCCCAACAGTACTGAAGGTTCAACTGATCAAGGAGTAAGAAGTAATTTTTGTTAAAGATACTGCATTGTTAAAAAAAAAATCGCCAACTGTCATCTGTCCTGCTCTTGCTCTAATTGCATTCTACACAAAAAACAATAATCCCCTCATGTGAAAAAGCTGACTAATGGGTACACTGTTACTGCCTCAAGAGGCTAGAAAGGATCCAAAATGTTGTCAGCCTTATGTCCAAGTGCCCTGGCTCTTCTTGTTTTGTCCAGCTTTACAGCTGATTAGAAAATGTGTGTGACATTTCATTGCATTGTTCTTCAGATGGGGAGGGAGAAAGCAAAGTAGGTAATGAAGCCACATTATTGATTAATAACAAGTAAAAGTTGTGGTACAAAAGCACCAGTACCGAAAAAAGATTTCTATTTTGGGTGTATTCCTTTATCTCTCGAATGTGTGCATAGTTTTTTGTTCAGTGGAGCAGATCGCGTTACCTCCCTTTTAGAGTTAGTACTACTTCTGTTCAGCTTTCTTGTAATATCACTGTGGTATCACAGTGTGTTTTCACATAAGTGAGAGCCATTTGCCACCTAAAGAGGCAAATAGTGGTCACCACCTTTTGACTGTAAAACTACATGCAGTTCTTGCAGTCTAGAGGTTTGCTTAGCATGCCTGTCTACCAGGTCAGAGAAAGGAAAAACCCTCCCTTTTTGTCTCAAAGTTGTTGTAGAATATGAGAGGAGATTATCAGAGAGATCCAAGGACTGCAGAAATTAGTCGCATTAAAATGTCTTGACAAAACTACATCCACATGCAATGACCTTGTGTCAGGGCACTTTATCTTCACAATGCAAATATAAATAACTACAATAGATACATACATGCATACAGTACAGATCTCAGGGTATCACTCTTTCACTTAACTCATGCTTGAGTGGCTCTCCAGCTAATAGGGCTGAGTACTGCTTCACTAAAGCTAGAACCCAAAGCCAGTAATGATTTATTTTTTTCCCCATGTCTGATCTTGTACTACTTTTTGTCAGTTCGTAGCTCTCTCTCTCATACACAGATTCCTAAAATTGGAGAGTAACTACTTCCAAAAACATACCTTGCCACAGCTTGTGTGTTACTAAGGTGCATTTAATAATAGCCAGAAAGGGAGTGAAACAGAAAGTTGTTTGTTTGCTCCTTCCTTTAGCAACAGTATCTTCTTTGTGTTTCATATTCCAGTTTTCTTGCTTTGATTTTTCTTCTCAGTAAACTGTTAGTTTTAAACCCAGCTCTTTGTCTCCTTTTCTCTTTGACTAAATCATTGCAGGATTCTATATCTAGGCTTCATCAGAACCAAAGAAATAAGCGTGCTTTGTTGCTTTAAACCTAGACTTGGCTTCCCACAATGTTTCCAGGTAAAAGTCCTCAGCAAGGGATTAAAAGTTAGGAAACACTTAAATGTAAAACTTTTGGGAAATTGTAGGATGCCCTTGGAGAGTCTTGGATGACAGCCTGTAGCACAGATCATTATGGAAGTATAGTTGAAAGCCTTTATTTAGGTCTCCTTTCCTTTTTTAAATATAGTTGGTTGGACATAGCTATCTGATTAAATAAGTAAGAAATGACTGATATCTGTATACAATATGCCAATACTTGTTTTTTCTGTAGTCCTGTTCAAATTTTCACTTCAATCCCCATCGACTATTTGGGGACAAATTTGAAGCCCACTACTGCCTGGAATAAGAAAGAAAGAGCTCGCTCACTCACTCTCTCCCTCTCCTTCTCTCTCTAACAGGTTGGCAAGAAAAATTCTGTTTCCAATGTCATACTGATTTGTTAGGCTAGTCTAGGATATAAAAGGGCTAAAGAATCCATAGCTAAGAAAACCAAGAGGGAAGCACTTGAGGAAGCTTAATACAGAGTGATCAAAAGCTTCTCCATATACTGGTGCTTCTCAGTGGTAGTGAAATTAAAGTGACTGACAAAAAAAAAAATCCTACGTCTTTATTAAGACCTATTAATCATGATTTCCTCTTCTGTGTGAAGCACATCTATTTTATATGGCACTGGTATTTGGTATTTTAGGCTACATCTATGCAAGGGGTAGGGGGAAGAAAGTTGACTTTTTTGGCCTACTGCACTCTTGCTCAAGGTGTATAGCTGTGAATGTCCTTTGGTATATGAGCCTGAGTCATGGTTGTGTAGTGTTTGAGTGATTTGTTAACAACTTCAAAGTGGTCATCTCACACCTCTGAATGTGTGTTTTCATACTATTGAGAGCAAAAGCAATGAAGCATCTAAATTTGAAGTTTTTAATACATAGACATACATGGGCAATATAACTTCTAGAGCTCTCAAAAGTGATTGCTTAGATAAATGTACAGGATTCCTTCTGATAATTTATCAACTGAATTCTGGTGTAAATTCCTGAGACTGGTTAAGCAATGCCGAAGTAGGCCAGGTTCATGTCATTGCTGGATGATGCAGTTCTCCGACTCTAAAGTGTCGTTCCTCCCTCTTGCAGGGGTGTAGGTTATAGCCGTGTTGGTCTAAGGACATAGGCAGACAAGGTTCCTTGGGTGAATTTGATATCTTTTATTAGACTAACCCAAATAGTTGGAGAATAGTTATTAAGCAAGCTTTCGGGTTCAAGAACCCTTCGTCAGGCTAAGGAAGCTGCAGCAGTTGGTGTGTGCTCTTCCTGGATGGAATGAAAAGTAAAGAAGCCAGGGGCTGGGCTGGGGAGTCAGTTGCCAGGCAGATTATAATGTATCAAAAATCCAGTGTCTATGTTTAGTCCATGATCTCTAGTATCCAGTAGGTTGATGAAATGGAGCTCATAGGCTCGTCTCTGGGAAGTGTTGTGTAAGTTTCCCTTGAGGATCAGGACTGAGAGATTGGACAGAGAGTGGCCCTCCTGTGAGCAATGTGCCCCCACTGGTAATTGGTTCCTCCCTCCTCTCACTTTTACTTCAAATTCTAGGAATTGATTCTCTTTGCTTCTAAGTATTCTTACAACAGAAAACAGTTTAGCAAATCATATTGGGTGACTAGTGGATATGGCTTTATAATGTACTTTTCATGTTTGTTCTTACTTGATTTAATTAATGCAGCCTTTTAATTTCTTTAAAGTAATAAAACATGCATTTTTAGACCATTTTGAAAACTTATTTTCTATTTCAGTGACTAGTTATTCAGGAATGCGTAAAGTTGTTTTTTCATTCCATTGATGAGAAAAATGAGATTAAAGGTTTGTCTATATGGGAATCTATTGCAAAATAAGTGTGTGGATTTATGCACAGTAGCTCCTCTGCACTGCCTCTGTGTGGGCAATCCTTTTTCATTTTAAGAACATCTGCTGTAGCCTATTTACTAATATAGACAAACCCTAAAGAACTGGTTATTTCATTTGATTGAGATTATCGAGTCTCTTGGGAGACCTAGTCTGTAGAGTTCCTTACCAAATAATTCAACATATTTCAAATAATTAAACCAAACTTCAGATTCACTATCTAACCACCTGATGGAACAAGTCCCAGATCACATTGATCGATGTTGCCTGAAGAAAGTACTAAAGACTTGAAAATAATTAAGGCCGCTGACAGACATTCATTTAAAGGCACAATGGGCGTTTATACACGTGTTCCCAGGGGGAGGGGAGCGGGTGCTTTAATTAGAGTGACGCAAAGAACTGCTCTAACTAAAGCACCTGGAGCGTCTCATGTATTAGTGTCCCCGCGCTTAAAAATGGTGGCAGGGGCACTTTATCTAAAGCTCAGTGAATGAGGTTTAGATAAAGTGCCCCCGCTGCCATTTTTAAACATGGGGATGCTGATGCAAGAGATGCTGGAGGTTGCTGGAGTACGGTAATTACCACGTTCCAGCAGACTTGATTAATTGAGTCTGCCCCGATGCATTTCAATTGCAGTGCGTCAGAGCCGCCTCGCTGCTGCGTATAGGTGCCCAATGGGATCTGATCCCTGCTATCAGTGGTGGCACTTCCTGGCATGCCACATGTGCTGGTAGGACATGCTCTTTTGGATCAAGGATCAGATCCCAGTTGCGTGCTACTTGCCAGTGCAGGGGGGAACCTGGGATCATAATCCCAGCTCTCCCTGCATCAGCAAGTTGCAAGCATTATGGACAGTCCGCCACTGGTGCTCCATCAGCCGTGGTGTAGTCCCAATCCAACCGATGTTCAGCTAATTGTTGGCTGATGGGAACCACACTGAGATGGTGGGTAACCCTGGCTGGGCTTAACCCTGCCACATGTTCAATTTAAGGCACCATGGAAATAGCCCCAAAATTATTACATATTTCCCTTTTTGTGGTGCTGTTAATTGCCTGAATGTTACTAGTTAAGTTTTGATTAACAGAGTAATCATATATTAAGTGTAACATCAGCCAGGGGCCTAGTTCCAGAGAACTCCTCAGGACTATTTTTCTGAATCTGAAGGTAGGCTTGAGCCTACAGATAATGCTATATTCCATCTCTCTCTAAGCATCTAGCACATTCCCAGTCATTAGGTGTGCAGATTGCCGCCTTTGTTGTGCAAAGGAGGCAGAAAATTACATTGGCGAAGTGGTGGCAACTTTCTGCTATCTTATTCAGAAAGTGATGTGCGGGACAGGAGAGAATGAATTAAGTATTGTCAACTCTCACTATTCTCTTTAAGTCCAATATTTTGTATTAAATATTGTGTGTGCATGTGGTTCTTAACCCTTCTGCTTTCGTAAGAAGTCTTAAAATTTGTCCTAGATGTTCTTAAAACCTCAGAAACTAGAAGACAAATGAAAAGAAACCCATGCACATTATTTAACTTTAAATCATGCAAAATATTTCCACATTTTAGTGAAAGGGTTGGGACTTTGGGGGTGGGGGAGGGAGGCATGTGACAGGTTGGTAATTCTCCAATTATCCAAGATGATTTCCTTTGGAAATGTTATTTTTTATAATATAATACTTTTAAAGTCTTTACATATTTTCAGTACATACTTTCTTACTCCAACTTGATAATGCAGAAGCTCGTTATATTCAGTAACACACTTCCAGGATCTTTCAAACTGTTTTGTTACTGTTGATGTATTTGCAGTGTTCATTTTAGCCTAACCCATCCAAAGCATGGTGAAATCATTGTGCTGCATGGTCTGTCATCTTTGTTCTTTTTTATATCCATTTCTGTATAGTCCTTTCTCCCAGTTGACCGAAAACCATTTATTGCCTTTTTGCAGAAATTGCAGAAGATATGTAGGGGGCTTTTGGCATGCTTTCAGTGGACAGTTATCAGCCATGTTGGGTGGAAATGTAAATCTCAAATCATTGTACCATATTGCTCTTCTTCCTGAATAATTTATATACTACATATAATTTATGGTTGCTTACAGATGTTAAAAAAAAAAACGCTCTTTACTGGAGGAAACACCACATTAGTTGACCTGGTTCTGCAGTGTCTACATAGATCAGGCACATCAGCAGCACTTTTTGGCTCTGATCTAAAGTTGATTCGACTGCCTATTAGCTAAAAGCACCAAAAAAGCCTCACTAAAGTACTTGGTGTACACAGACATTGGGTGAGCCGGGTCTAACTAACACAGTACCTCTTCTGGTCATATGCTAGGCTTTGGTGCAGGAGCACACAGAGTTTAAAGTAAAGTGCTGTTTTCTTTTTTACGTCTGTAAACAGCCTACATGTACATTAACCAAGCACTGAACATACTTATGACTCTACTTCCATTGAGGCTAATGAGATATTTTTGTACATTATTTTCCAGCACAAGGATGGACATCAAACAGTATTGCACCATCTGGAGCAGCTGCAGCAAGTACCAAGTCTTTAATGCAACCTCAGCGAACAGAGCAGGACACTTTAATTCAAAGAGCAGAGCATATTCCAGCAGGAAAGCGTACCCCAATGTGTGCCCAGTGTGATCAAGTCATTAGGTTTGTATCCATCAATGAACATCTTATGCTAAAATCATTTTGAAAGAATAGCTTTGTTCCGTTGTTTATTATTACTTAGTAATATGCATTAAGGCTCCATTTCATTAAAACAGCACACCATTTTCATGCAAGATTCACCTAACAGACTGAGTCTGAAACTGGTAATAGAGGTAGCAAATGTAGGAGACCACTATTCACTCTCAGTAGTCATGAGCAATTTTAGAACCTGTTTTAATGAATGGAAGTGTTGTCCAGGAGGCAACAAAAATAAAACCTAAAATAACTAAGCCAGCTTTGACTAAATCACAATTTCCAGTCCAGTCACTCAGGAGTTAATAGACAGAAAGGCAAATAGATAATACGGAAATCATATAAGCAATAACAAAGTATAGTTTAAGCATGAGTGGGTAAGTGAAAATAAAGGAGGAAATCTTCTAGTCCCGATCATACATTAAAAAAAAAAAAGAACAGTTTTAATCATAGCTAACTCTGTATTACAACTTTTTATCCTGACATGCCTGATCTCAGTATCCATCCCATCATCATCCAAGGTTGGTCTTCATACTTTGGGTGTTAGTGTCATGATTTTGACTTACCTAAAAAAGTTTAAAAGTTGACTGAAGTTAAATTAGATAAATATTCTGTGACTGAGATTGGGCTAAATACATCCCATTGTGCAACAGTGCTCTCCTTGTTTCATCAGAAATTCCAAAAGAAAGGGTGTCCTGGGTATACAGCATAGCCAGTGGCTTCTGACAAGTAGTTCTTGGACTGCACATCAAAGGGATTGTGAGTGCATTTTATGACTGGGTGATCATTCCAGATGCTTAGTTCCCTGTCATTTGGGAAGAGATGCATCTCCTCACAGCTTTGTTGTAGTTTGGAAATATATTCTTGAATCATCTTTTGTTCTCATGGTCAAATTGTTTAAAGTATAAAAATAGAGAAAAGCAGACATGGCATACCTGGATTGTTCAGGTTCATAAACTCATAACAAAATTAATTATGGTAACATTTCCTTTTGTGTTCTGTAATGTTTATTAACCTTTTTCAACTATAAAAGAGAATGAAATTGGAAATGCACCATAATTTTTCCCTGCAGTTGAGAAAACAAGCCACCTTGATCAGAATTGGAAACTTTTCTTAAGATTCACTTTTCGTAAAAATTACCATACACATATTACATGCATTAACATCTCCAAACATAGTAAGCAATCAAACTTATTACAGCATAGCAGCCATGGTTTGCAATTCAAGTCATACAAGCTGAGCCAACTCTGTAGCCACATGATATACACAGCTGAATTGAACTTAGCTTTTTTTGCCTTCATTAGATTTTCATTATGATAGTTCCCTATCAGGTCAATTAACATTAAGTTAACTTTAGACTTCTAATTGGTAAGTGATCTGTGAGAAGATATATTGGAAAGATTTAATTTAAATTTTCTGTTATTTCAATTAAATATCAAGGTATTGATGGTGTGATCTAAATTCCAAATGTAGCCATGCAGTCATTCCAATGTAAACTTTAAATGGATCTAAACATACTAAATATTTGCTCCCTTTATTACTCTAGATTGTGAGCTTTTTGGTGGAGGCACTGTCTTTCTTTGTGTTTGCAGCATCTAACTGAGTGAGGCTCTGATGTATGATCAGGAGGCCTAGGCTCTAAATCACATGCATGCGCGCACACATGCACACACATTTCCGTAAAATCAGCAATTATTGTTACTACATAGATGCTTTTTATCACTCATGAAGTGGGAGGGGAGCTGCCTAATTGTGAACAGGGGAGTATGTGTTCCATATGTTAAAAAAGTGTGATGTCCTGACTAACAGTACCTACAATTCTGTCATTTGTTCTAGAATTGCTGGCATATCTTTAATGAACACTTAGAAATGCTAGAGGACCTGCATGCTGATTTGTTTTCCCATTAATTCTAACTATTTCCTACATAAATCTTATAAACTCTTATAGGATAATTTGTGCCTATAATATTGGATTGAACAACCTTTTGAACACAAATAAAAATGACAGCTGCAGTAAAATTTGCATACCATATTCAATTTTGAGATTACTGTTGCTTCTTTTCTAAAAGAAGTCTACTTGTTATGCATGTAAAGAGAATAGTGTCTCAGATGATGATTTATCTGCCTTTCAGTAGTCTATTTTTATATTGTTTCAAATTATCCCAGTTCTTTCCATAGGTTATTGTAAATGCAAGCGCAGTTATTAAAAACAAGGATGATTTCATTTTATGATCAACTGACAGTACATTAATCAATGTACTAAATCGGCTTGCTACTTATATACAGCAGTGGTTTGGAAGACAAGACTAGGTTCTGGAGTTCAAGTTTTAGCATAATTACAGTTCATGCCCTTAATGGTAGTATTACCTATGAAAAGGTAGGAGCAGGATCAAGTGACATTCTATTGTACACCTGTTTTGCAGCCAAAATGCACGGTAGAGTTGGTTACTTTACACTAAGGCGTAGAATAACCCAGGCCTGTTGAGCCAAAGAAAAATTTCTTAAACATATCTTGCAACTTTTTAATATAGCCTTAATTATTCATATGCTAATAATCTAAAGGCTTCAAGGTTTTCCTAGAGTTTCGCTTTACTTCACTTTTCTTTCTTTTGGTGGCAGCACTGAAACCAAAGTCAAACTGTGTTCTATGAAATATCTGTAATGAGGATCTGAGAGACTGGTAACTGATAGTTCCTAAAGGTTTGTGAAACTCATTAAGTCTCTGAATGCTGAAATATGGAACTGGCTGGCACTTTGAAACCCAAATTTGTGTTCCCAGGTTCTCTATTAGGAATGTAGTTCTGTGTATGGGTGTGTATGATAGATGATTTATTTTTAAGATATCTTCATGGAGTTGAATTATTTTAATGGTGCAGCAGGTAAATATTAGAAATGCAGTTTTTCTTATATAAAAATTGCATGTCATAGAGTTTGCCTGTGACTGCAAAAGGAGAAAATTGTCCTAACCTGCTTTTTTTCTTTTTTTTCTTTTTTTTTTTTTTTTTTAAGTGCTCCATGTAGTTAAATATGAAGTGTTTTTTACCTAGTGAGAAGATATAGATATTTCCAATTTCCCTACCACTAAGTTGCATTCTTGGTTTGGTATCATGATACAGTCCACGTGGCAACTTAGCTGAATGTGATTGCTTCTTGAAATTGTGGATGTGATTAAGTTTTTGACTCAGGCTTACACGTTTAAGCATTTGCACAATTTAAGCAGTTGCACGTTTGTGAGCATGTGAGTGTAAGCATGCAACTTTGATCCTAGGAGATATTGCTACCACATTTGACTTGGGAGTGTTGGAAAGTAAAAGTGCTTAGATACAGTGTTGTACCATTTCCTGTTCACCGGTAGTCCAACATGCTGTCTTGAAAAACTAGCCTCAAAATGTCAAAACTGTAAGTTGTGGGGAGCTAAATGTAAAAGATGCTGTAAAAAGTCCTTCCCTTCCCTTTACTAGAGTACTTTCATTCCGCTTTGCAGCTATTCAAGCCTGTCATTTTGGTACAGATGACTAGAAACATGATCCTACTGTAGCTAGGAGAACTGCCTCAGTGTCAGTCCTGTCCTAATGAATCCGTTAAATTAGCCTGTGCTGACACTGTGAGAAGAGCACATTTTGTTGTACATAAGGACTTGTATTGTTTGATCTGTACATAACTGAAAGGGCATTGATGTAAAAAGGTGCTTGTACAGAGGCTGAAGGGTATCAAGTTAGGTCAGTGTTTGTACTGTTCAGGCATCCACAAGGAAGCCTGGAGTTTGGCTACAGTAATTCTGGACTGATTTCTCCAAGGTACAAGAACAGTTTTCTGAAAACTATTTAACTACTTTCGCCAGTGCTCAAATGTGATCAGATACTATTTTGTAAATAAATTCTGTTCTTCTTACAAGATGAAACCCGAGCCATTTTAAGTTTGTTTTTATCCTGTGTTATTTTGCTGTCCCCTCATGTTTTTTAAGGCAGGTATTCCATCAAATTAACAAATAGGTGTGGGAAAGAAGAATTATCCACACCTTCCTTCAGTAAAATTCCCCACTCTCTTCTTCCCACCTACTTTCCAATCCTGTGGTTACCTCCAGTCTCCTCACTCCACTCTTCCCTTGAAATTAATTGCAAAAATACATCTCCTTCTCTCTCCCTTCTCCAGTTGTTTTAGTAGTAAGCAAAAATTGCTGTCTTACTCCAGAAATGTTCTGAGTCCTTATGTTGTTTCTTTTTTCATTTGGTAATATGGTGGATACTAATGCACTAGATTGATTCATATTGCCTGATAACCATGGATCTGGGTTTTCCATTTACCATGGAAAAACATGGATATTCTCCTTTAAAGGAGAAAAACATGGGAAACCATGGGTTTCCCCTTGCAGGCTGGAACTCTTCCAGCCTGCAGGGGGTTGCTTGGGGCTGGGGGGAGCAGGAGAAATGTGACCACAGGTAGGGGACACCACATTCGTGTACGCATGCACACGTGCTTGCAGTAGTCAGGCAGCATGGTGGAGAGCAGCTCCCACAGCTCCCCACAGGTAAGTCTATTGTGGGGCAAGTGCCCTGCAAATTTCTGCTCCCACAGCGGGCACAGGACTGCAGCCCAGCTGGACAAGTACAGGTAGGAGCCACCTCTATGGCCCAGTAGGGGAGGGTGGAGCAGGGTGGTGAGACTTGTTGCTGCTGCCACCGCCACTGGGACCCCTGCACAAGCTGTGCCAACAGCAATGCACTAAGTAACAGACCAGGGGAAGGCACTGCCTTCACCTCCTCCCATTGCCAGCTGCTCACTCACTCAGCTGTGCCTCTACCCTGGAGGGGAGGTGGGCTGAGGTGGGGAGCAGTGCAGGTGGCCTAAGGGGAGTGGCAGCAGTGGCAGTGGCCAGGCCATGGTAGCAGGATAGAGCTGCAGCCCAGCGTGTGAGCAACTGGCAGTGGGAAGAGGTGAGGGCAGTGCAGTCTCACCCCCTCAGTCAGTTATTCCATGTGCTGCTGGCGGCATGGCTGGTGTAGGGGTCCTGGTGACAGTGGCAACAAGACTCGCTGCCCCACCCTGCCCTCCTGCACCAGGTTCTCCCAGCTGGGCCATGGAGGTGGCTCCTGCCCATGCCGGTTCAGCCAGGCTGTAGCCCTAAGCCCCGCTGTGGGTGTACAAATCTGGGCGGGGGGGCACCCCTGCTGCCCCACACATCTCTGCCTAGCTTCACCTACCCCTCCTTATCCCACACACTGGGGGACTGTGGGTGGGGGGCAGAGGGTCAGGAGTGAGGGGCACCAGCAGTCTGCTTTAAAATTGTAAATATATCAATAAAAAATTGTGTCTAACTGATACCTGTATATGTAGTGGTGTTTCATTTTAACCACAGAAAAACGTGGATTTTAAGGGGTTTTAATCAAAAAAATTTGGATTTTTAAACCGAGAAAACCAGGATGACGGAGAAAACCAGGCTTGCTAGGATCATTTGATCTCAGTGGTATTCCTGCCCAGAGCAGGGGGATTGGACTCTGATCTTTCAAGGTCCCTTTCAGTCCTTAATTTCTATGATTCTGTGATCCCAGATTAACATAGTTGATGTACCAAAATTAGTGTTTTAGAAGCTTCAGCATTTTGCATATATTAAATAAATGATGATAGCTTGACTTTTTTTCTTTTATTCTGAGCATGGAATATTCTTGCCTAACTTTTGATGATGGTAGAAAATTGCCATGTCTTACCTGGCATAGTTAATGCCTGTAATAAACTTGCTGCATGAAAACCTCTATTGAATTTTTCTTCTTCTCCAGGGGAACTGATCTTATTAGGTCTTAATGGAGCCAAATCTATTTTAACATTAGTAACCTTGATACAAACGTACGCTGAAGGAAAGTATAATTAAATTAAGTATCTTTCTTTTTTTGCAATGGATGGAAATAGTTTGGAATGCAAAGAGACATTTTTTTTTCTTCCCAAACAATGACCAGCACTCTAGCACTATATTTTATAGTGTTCAAAAATAAAACTCTGAAATGCAGTGTAACAAAAAGCCACTAGCACACATTATGACCAAAGATCATTTTAGGCATAATTTGAAATATGTTAAAATGGGCACAGAATTATTCAACAGTGCAAAAGATATTGGTTGATAAAGGTTTGTAATTCATATCACAGAGCCATTAGCAGTGATTTACATAAATCAGTTATTTACACTTCCCACTGCTGTCACTACAGTGGCATAACATTGTCTAAACTAGTCTGTTCTGTTTTAACCAGAGGACCTTTTTTGGTGGCTTTGGGAAAATCATGGCATCCAGAGGAGTTTAATTGTGCCCACTGCAAAACCTCCATGGCTTATATTGGGTTTGTGGAAGAGAAAGGGGCCCTCTACTGTGAGGTCTGTTATGAAAAGTTCTTTGCTCCTGAGTGTTCTCGGTGCCAGAGGAAGATACTTGGAGTAAGTAATCAGTGCCATGCATGACTTACATAAATGGTGACTATTAATGACAACACTTCTCTATGTGTAATGGAAAATATTTGCCTGCTTGAAAAACTTTATTACAGATCATTACATTTTGTTCTTTTTCAGTAGCAAGTCCAATGAAGTTCTTTTCCATTTACAATACATTGGGTTAAGATGCACAAGTAGGGAAGCACGCACGCGCGCACACACACACACACGGCATCTAAGTTCTGGTAGTACCATGGTTAAACATCCTGTAATATACATATATATCTCATCTAAATACATATATATGTGTGTGTGTGTGTGTGTGTGTGTGTATGCATGTATGTATGTATAGGTGTGTGGAGAGAGAGAAGGTATTTAGATGAGACATATATGTATATTGAAGGATGTTTACCATGGTCCTGTCAGAATTTAGATGCCCTTTTTGTAGCTAGTTTCTCCTCTTTTATAACTGGTTTAGCCCCATTAAAGCTGACATTATGTAAATAAGGCTATAGGATATACAGTTCTATCCATTCCAATATCAGTCT
The DNA here is from genome assembly GCF_000455745.1 of Alligator sinensis. Taxonomy (NCBI): domain Eukaryota; kingdom Metazoa; phylum Chordata; order Crocodylia; family Alligatoridae; genus Alligator; species Alligator sinensis. The sequence goes on along the minus strand of NW_005841945.1, from coordinate 76,022 downwards.
GCCCTTTTTGATCCCTGGCATTATTGAAGAAGAGAATCTGTAGTTTTCTCTTTCCAGAGTTCAGCCTTTTCTCCTAGTAGCTGCTTCAGTTCTTAGCTATTCTTAGGAAAAGAGATTTAATTGGCAGTTTCTTACAGAATTTAAAGAGAAAAATGTAAAACAAGGAGAAATAATCACATTTTGCTGGACATTGTGGGATGTGTTTTTTGGCTGGCCTTGAGGTGCAGTGAAATATTCCCAACCAAGTTGGGAAGAAAAATTCCTTTTCATCTCAAAGTGCAAACTTGCGGCCTTGGCACTGCAGGCCTCAAGTCACATTCAGTATTATATCGTCTTTCAAAACAGAACAACGTAATCATAATTCTTTAACATGTTCTGATTAATTATTCCCAGACTTCATGAAAGTTGAGACATACTGTCTGTCTGAAATCAGTGGGGTTGCTTTCAGAGATGTGTATTGCTCAATATGAATAAGTGACAAACTTCCCCAGCATCTGCTTACTGCCGCAGATGGAAACCTATTGCAAAGAGAACTGATACTGTTAAATTTCAGCTCCTCACATGTCATCCAAAGAATTTTCAGCCAGTCCTTTCTCACAGATAGGGACACACATAACAAAAATAGAGTAGATTATAATGCATAATATCAACCAAGATGTGTAAAGTACAAAACCAAAGTATTTTGATAAGCAAAACACCGAGTTCAGAACATGATTATCCCAATTCACTCATTGCAGCAAGGTTACCTTATTAATGTTTATTTTTTAATCCCCAACAGGAAGTCATCAATGCTTTGAAACAAACTTGGCATGTTTCCTGTTTTGTGTGTGTGGCCTGTCATAATCCCATCCGCAATAATGTCTTTCATTTGGAAGATGGGGATCCGTACTGTGAAACAGGTGAGCTTTTAAAAAACAACCATTAATTCCTGGAAATTCATAGCTAAGATTGCTGCTAGGGTTTTTAAAAAAATATATATCCAGGTATTTGTTTTTCTCTCCTTCACTTTGACAGATATTTTCCCACTAGCCCTTGTTAACTATTCATTTCAGTGTAGCCCAGAGGTGCTTAACCCCTGGCCCAAGGAACTGTCATACAGCCCATGGGGTTCCCCAAGGTCCAGAAATCTGGTGGCAAGGGAGTGGTGGCAGCATTAATTGTTAGGGGTGTGCAGTATTTTATTCAGATTCAGATTTGGCCCAAATTGGGGACAGTGATTTAATTCAGATCACTGTCACAATTAGATTTGGCCAAATCTGAATCTGGAGATTCTGAAGATTCAGTCCTGATTCAGAGAATCAGCAATTTGGCCACAGACACAGCTTTAAATGTTTTTTCTACATACTTCGAGGTACCAGACATGGCTTGTGAACGCTGAGATGGTGGGGCAGATGGTGTGTCCCACAGGAACATTTGTGGGGGGGCGCTGCCTGCTCGGCAGCAAACCTGGAAGTACTTCTGGGCCACTTCTGGGTCTGCTGATGAGCATGCGGGGGATCCCCCCTGTACTCCCCGGCAATCCGCAAATCAGCAGTTGGCCACGGGGGGACCCCAGGTACCCCCCCACACCCAGGAGGCACCAGTCACCAAGCCAGGGTGGGGTCCCCTGCACGCTCCCTTGCAGACCAGGAAGTGGACCGGAAGTGTTTCTGGTCCACTTCTGGGTCCAGTGCCAAGTGCACTGGGGACCCCCCGCACTCCTGTGAGACACTCCATCCGCCCCAGCATCTCAGCATTCATGAGCCACCTGGTTCCTTGTGTTGTATAGAAAAAACATTTAAAGTTGTGTCTATGTCTGAATCATTGAGTCTTTCCAAATCAGATCAGTGACTGAAGCTTCGCACAGCCCTATTAATTGCCACTCTCTGCTGCTAAACTTCCAGATGCAGCTCCCAGGGTGCCCATGCCATGGTTCTGCTGCTGCTAGAGCCCAAACTGCTACTGCAGAAACAGTGGCAGCAGTAACAGCCTCGTCATGTAGGAGTCCCTTCCCTGCACTCCTCCATCTACAAGGCTTGGCATACTCCCACCAACTGACCTGGGTGCTGAATGAGTTCACTATGCCTCTCACCTATACTTTAAGGAAGCTAGATATTAAGGAGGCCTTTTTAAGGACACAGGAACAAGCTACCCTGACGCCCTTCCCATTTTTGTGTCACAACAGTATGCCAGACTGATTACTCAGCAATCTCTTTAACCAGTTGAAACTCAAGAAAGGAATCCTATAAGAAGTAGAAACTTAGCCGTAGTATTGTGGAAGTGCACAGGCATGTAGGAAGACGATTAGAAAGGCCAACTTATGATTTGAGATGGAACTTTCAAGGGACATAAGAGATAATAAAAAGGGATCCTACAAGTATGTGAAAAGTAAAAGGAAGAGCAAAGAAACTATAGTTTGCTTATGGAATGCAGAAGATAATCTAGTTATAAATGATGCAGAGAAAGCTGAAGTATTTAATGCCTTTTTTATGTCATCCTTCATATATAGGGGCAGCTATCAAATGACCAGTGTATTTGCAAACAGAGATAAGGATAGAGATAGGGAGACAAACAGTCTAGGGTAGTAGAAAAATAGTTTAGGGATTACTTAGGATTGCTAGATGCTTTCAAGTCAGATAGGATGCACCCTAGCATACTGGAATAATTGGCTGAGGTAATTGCAGAGCCATTAGCTATTCTTTCTGAGAACTGATTGGATCATTGTGCTCAGGGAGTAGTTATCAGTGGCTCAATTTGTAGTTCAGAGGAGTTATCAAGTGGGGTTCCCCAGGGATTTGTCCTAGGTCTGGTATTGTTCAACACCATTATTAATTATTTGGATGATAGAATTGAAAGCATACTTAGCAAATTTTCTTATGACACCAAGTTGGGTACTACTGTGTACACACTGGATAGCAGGGCTAGGATTCAGAATGACCTGCATAGACTGGAAAAATGGTCCACAATCAATCAGATGGGATTCAGCAAGGACAAGTACAAAGACCTGCACTTGAGACAAAATAATTTCATGTACAAATAAAAACTGGGAAATGGTTGGGTAGACTGCAGTACAACAGAGAAGGACCTGGGGGTTACAGTAGATCGTAAGCTGAATATGAGCCCACAGTACTCTCGTTGCCAAAAAAACAACAGTATCCTGGGTTGCATCAAAAGAAGTGTCATTTGCAATTCAAGGGAAGTGATTCTTCCCCTTTATTTGGCACTGGTGAGGCCTAACCAGGAGTGTCCAGTTTTGGGTCCTACACTTCAAAAAAGATAGGGGTAGATTGGAAAGAGTCCCGGACAGAGCAAGACTATGAGGAAAGGCTGAAAGATCTCGGATTATTTGGTCTAGAAAACAGAACACTGAGAGGGGATTTGATAACAGTCTTCCAGTACTTGAAGGTGAGTTACAGACAGGATAGAGATGGGTTTTTCTCTGTGGCCCTAGGGCCAGGAGTAGAAGCAATGGCCTCTCAATCTGCAGCAGAGGAAATTTAGCTTGGAGATTAGGAAGAACGTTCTGACTATGAGGATAGCCAAGCATTGGAACAGGCAACCTAGAGAAGTTGTGAAATCACCATTGTTGGAAATTTTCATGAGCATGTTGAACAGACACTTGGCTGAGGATGGGTAGGCAGTGACAATCAGGGGGCTTTGAACAGGGGCTTGAACAAAGGATTTAAGATCACCCTAATTCAATAATTAGATTCTGTACATGGAAAATTATGACAAATTATACATTTTCCATATATAGTATCTTTGTAGTATGCTTGTTTCTGGGTCAGAAGGTTGCTTGTACAAGTTAACTTAGCATATTAACTTGCTAACATATGCCATGCATATGTTCATAATGCATGGCACTGGTGGCAGTCATCTCTTGTATAGGTGCCAGCTTTCAAATAAGATGTCAATTTGAGGGAACTTCATCCACTGGAAAGTGGGCAATTCCCCTTCACATGCAACCATTAATTCTATATTAATGGTTCTCTCTATTAATGTGGTTAAAGAACCTATGGCACACTTCAGAGAGGCACAGAGTACATGCCCTACCCATCTTTCCTTCTTCCCAGTTTTTTAATTTGTAAGGGTTTTATTAGAAAATGTAAAAGTTGTACTTTTAGCCTACAGTGTCCAGCTTTCAAGTGTAGACACCTAGATTAAATAGCTTCACAGTCGCCTAAAATGCTGGATGTCCAAGCATCCTGTGTTCTAACTGGTCTGTCAGCATTAAGAGGTTGAACAGAAGGGTATATTGCGATAGTCCTATGTGAAGCACAAAACGGAGAAAAAATATGTTATGTCACAGTATCCAAGGCATGAAGGAGAAAAAGAGCTGAAGCCTTTAAATCAGGGGTTAGAAACATTTTTGGGCCGGGTGCCAAAAGCACCTGCAACTTCCACTTGTAAGTTGTTGGCATGCCAGAGGCAGATGGCAAGGGAGCTGTGAGGGTCCTGATCCTTGTTGTAGCAGCCATCTGTGCCAAGGTGCACGTGCATCTGCCACCAGCAACAACCCAGGTCAGGGTTCCATGGACTGCAATGCAACTGCTTGCAGCTTCCTGGCTGTCAATCACAGCTGGTCTGGCTCTAGGCAGGCCCCTGCTGCCTGCCACAGAGCCCAGGCTGCTTTCAGCAAGTGGTAGGAAGGCTACAAGCAGTTGCACCGGGGTCCAGGGAGCTGCAGTCCAGTTCATTGGTGGCAGTGAGTGCACACATGCCTCACAGCGGACAGTGGGGAAGGAGCTGGGTTTGCACTGCCACAACAAAGATAGGGTCCCTCGCAGCTCTCCCACCATCCACCCCAAGACACATGTGCCAAGCAAAATGCCTTTGCGTGCTACTCTGGCATGTGTGCAGGGGGTTGCCAACACCTGCTTTAAATTGTCTTACTTACTGCTGATGCCTCAAAAGGAAAACCAGAAAACTAGATGATACTAAGCAGTAACCAAGCTAAACACGGCAACTACCATTGTACCTGAGTGTAGATTAAAAATATTCCCTTCAAAGGAAAACTTACTCCCTGTGGAGGGTGAGCATGGACAATGTCAGGTCTCAAAATAACACTTGCATGGGTCCCAATTAGTCCATAGATCTTGTGCTGGCCCTTTGTGGAAGGAAAAGGAACCTGCAAAAAGAATCAGGCTGTGAGTAGAGAGACTTTCCACATCTGTCAGCCTAGGAACTCCCAATTTAGTGTGCCCATCCCCTGAAGGTTTGTTCCTGAGATTATGAAACTTGGCAGGTCAAAGGCAAAACACATTGCCACCTATTGAAAAACAAAATGACTTGCAAGTCTTGCTTTCCCACTCATGTTTCATACTATAAAACTATGTTTGTATGGTACAGATTACTATTCCCTCTTTGGTACCATGTGCCATGGCTGTGAATTTCCCATTGAAGCTGGTGACAAATTTCTTGAAGCCCTGGGCCACACCTGGCATGACACCTGTTTTGTGTGCTCGGTAAGTAAAACTGTTCTGCATTTTAAACATATCAGTGGCAGCAGTGCTTATGCTAACCTGGTCAATACAGGAGTAACAGCTGAAATGTCTTTTATCCTCATAACCTAAACAAAAAACACTTTCACAGTTATTTGGAAGGTGCATTGCTATTGTGAAATTTTGGAACCTGTACAGATCATTTGGTTTGGTCCATGGCCACATGTACTAGCGTTTAACCTTTGATGTTTACTGCTTGAAGGTAGCATTAAAAGTCTATAAAGAAATGTGTGCATCTAGAATGTCAAAAGTGTCATTTGTATTCACATCAAGTTACACGAACATCTTGTAGATTAATTTAAAACTTTGGGCTGTTATACTTCAATTTATAGTGCATGAGGAGGAAAAACAATACCTGACAATGGGATTTTTAAATTTTCAATATTGATTTCACTGTGCTTCCATTGGGCTGAAAAAATTCTAGTGACTTCATTAGGGGAACGGTTAAGCTGACACTGACCACTACTGCTTAATAGTCCACCTGCAATGCATATTCCTGAATAATGAATAACAATCCTTGTTCCATGTGTGTTGACCCTGATTTGGCATTCTAAATAATGTATTGGGCGCTTTTTTTTTTGTCTCAATCTCCTTTCAGGTGTGTTGTGACAGCCTGGAGGGTCAAACTTTCTTCTCCAAGAAGGATAAGCCACTATGCAAGAAACATGCTCACTCTGTGAACTTCTGATTCTTAGGCCACATCTTAAACTTAAGGAGTTGAGAGGAAGATTGGAATTCATTGGCTGTCCATTTTCCATGAATTGTTTGTTACCTATATACATCTTTTTAGAAATAGAAGCGAGATGTGAGAGTGTTTCTCAAAGAACAGTTTTCTTTCAGTAAAAAGAGGGCGGGTAGCCTAAATGCTAAGAGTTAATTGTTAGGATGATTGTATTTTCACACCCAGCATGTTCCTGTATTGGTCTCATTATTTATATGGGTAAATTTATATTTGTTTAAATATCAGTAATGAAGCAGTTACAAATTCAGACCTGCTATCATAAAACCTGGTTTTGCTGCTATTCAGAAAGAAAGGGGTTATTGGCTTAGATATCCAAATCATATTAGAGGTATGAATGTTTTTCTGAAAACATATCTAAAAATGTTAAAACTAAAATCCAGTATTAGCACTGAAAAAAGAATCTTAAAGATAAGGATTAAGATATATGGAACATGTTTTAATGCATGAAATCTTCACTTTGGATAACACTCTCACATGGTCCATGCTTGTCGTCCACTCTCACAGGACTGCATGAAGCCCCTGGTAATCAAATTTGTAATAGACCCACAAAGAACAGTGTGGAGATTTACATGTGACCTCCAAATTATGGGATAGCTATTCAAATGGAAAGTAATGATTTAAGAAGTGCCCCTCAAGCCTCGGAGTAGACACATGGAACACTGTTCTTTCAGATGTGGCATATCACCAAAATGCTAGCCAAAAATGTCAGAGTATGAAATTGCATCTGACAGGAACTGTCTAATCAGATCTTAAACTTAATATTTTCTGTACTTTTATGCTCACAGTTCAGCAATTAGAAGTGCTTGGGGGAGGAAGAAAGGGAAAGAAACTATGTTAAGTCTGTATGTAACAACGTTTTGTATCCAGAAGATGAGGCTTCTTCCTTCTGTTATGAGGGAAAGTTCTGAAGTGCAACTCAGGACTTTGTTTTCTCCCAACACGGCCTCTGTGATGTAGCTCATGAATATATATATATTTATATATATGATGTTTGTTTGTTTAGTGCAAGCTATTTTCTTGTTTATGTGCTAGGATTTGTTTAGCTCATTCTCTCTTTCAGTCTTCCTCTAGTCATAAAGAATGGATTGTTGGATAATATAATATTGAGTTAGGCAGTTCAGTGTGTCTCAGTTCTTGAAAAGGAACAGAGATAATGCTGTCATTATGCACATATTGCAAACCAACAGACTTTGCCAACATCTTCTCTGGATTAATGTGAAAATCACCCCTGTGCAGAGCCAGAACAAAGCCTAGACACCAGTGAAGTAGTATTGTAGATGTATAAGAAAGGAACTGACTCTCTCCAGAGAGTGAATTTCACTCCAGGAGAGTTGGACAACAGAGAAGGGGTCCTCTCTGTCCCAAATGAGAATCCTGCTTGAAGCCAGGTTTATATACTGCCTGATTAAATAGAGAAGTTAGATAGATAGTCTTTGTTGCCTTTCTGTTAAGTACACATTTGCATTTTAGAATTGGTACTAAGGAAAAGTTTATTAGTAATGGTATGAGGAAAATAAAATGAAAAGAATTGACATGTACTCTTGTTTGCCATGGTTCAGTAAAGAAAATATTTGTGTAGAATATATACGAAGACAAACCTATTGTATTGAACTCTAAAAGGATCCGTAGTATTCAGAAGAATTCACTGAGACAGGGCTGTGCAATAGGTAGTATTTAATTTGTATTTCGTGAGGGTATTTTTTTCTCAACACTTCTACACTTTAACTTCCAGTGATATGGGAGAAATATTGTAAAGCAACTTAAAATGTTTACAGTCTTCTAGATGTGGTTGATGTGGATAGGCCAAAAAAAACTCCAATAAACAAAATGGAACAATCAAGAGATGAGTAGGTTTTTGAACAGGAAGGCAGGCCAGGTAATGTATAGGAATCAAGAATAATTTTGAGCAGGAAGACTGATTGCCTTTGAAACAACTAGAATGTTCAAAGCTGGGGCTCAAATAAATACTTCCAACAGAAATTCATAGCACATATTTGGGAAGGAGATTAGAATGGCTAGGCTGGAAGTGCACTGCACTTTCTGCAATTAAAAAAATATATGAAAAGTGGAGGGATGCAATAGGTTTCAAGAGGTAACACATTTTTTCTGCTTGGAGTTGTACTAAAATTATTTCACTTGAAACATTTATTGGAATCATCTTTCTTAATCCTTGTGGACCAGGATTTAGAATTATCCCAGTTGCTAAGAACATAGCCTGGAAAGGCTTAATAGCATTTCTTTAACCAGCTGGTTCACTTTTTAATTTGTGCTCTATTTCTGGACTTGTTTTCTTTTCTTTTTAATAACTTAAAATCACTGATATCTATTTTAATATTAAAGGGAGGTAACACATTTTATAATTACAGCAGAAACCCAAAGGATCAGTATGTCAATATATAAATGTTTTTAAGAGGTGAGATTCTAGTAGGGCACTTTATTATAATGCTGTGCATCTCACTGAATATTTATTATTGTGGGTAGGAGTATTTCATATTAATATCTTTGATTTTATTTTTAAGGAAGCATTGCTTATTTACCTCCAAAATCATTAGATTTGTGTGTGTGTGTGTGTGTGTGTGTGTGTGTGTGTGTGTGTGTGTGTGTGTGTGTACACATACACACACACTTTTTTTTCTGATGACAGACTTGATGTAGCAGATCAGCACAGCTAGTTGAGCAGTGCTGAAAGCTAGGGTTTTCACAATTTTCACAACTATTTTTCACCAGAATTGGCTTCATTGAGGGTCCAGCCTTTGAACAAATGTTAGAATTTAGGGGCTTAAATCTGCCTTCCAGTAAATATCAGGTGTGCCTGTAGATGTGCCAGTTTTTTGGAAAATCAACCGCTGCATGCATATACAGTCACTGATTTCTCAAACTAGGCTGGTTGGAGGACAGGACTAAACTCTGTGTCTGAGGTAAAAGGGATTTAAAGATGTATAACTGAACCAAGATGGCAGATTTTGCATGTTCTAACTAATTTATGATATAGAATTAGTAGTAAATAACAATTACATTTTAATTTAACACTGCTGCAAATATAAAGGCAAAAGATGGTTAGTGGTACAGTATGCGCTTATATATTGAGCAGTCATTATTGGCTGCATTTGCTGAGCTGCTAGCATTTTCTGATAATAGAAATGGCTTGGTTAAGAGCAGTAAAGGGAAAATATTTCAATTCACAGATTATAGTTTTTTTTCATCTTGCTTTACTTCAATCAACAGCTAAAGAATTTTTCTGGTTTGTTCGCTTGTATTTGTTATTCTTTGCCTTCTAATTTTGTTTGTTCACCTTTGCAAAATTCATAAAACAAATCTTTGTTCAATCTTAGTTTTGTTTTTGAAAAAATGTCTATAAAAAGCACAAACAACGAAGCAATATCCTGATGTACGCATATTAATAAATAGCTCTGGAATTGTATTTATTTTAATGTTTGTTTGCTTGTTTGTTGTCCACATTTCCACAAGGTAGCACACAACAATAACACGAGCCCATTCCTATTGATGTAGCATTCTTTGTTCCACAACATTAGCCAAAACCAGACTATTCTGTAGTGTTTATTTGAATGCAGTTGATATTTTTGTTGGACTAACGCTGTTCATAGCAATCCTATCTCTTAAGAGGAGCATTATCTGATACTGTATTTAGCCACAGCATAAAGCTTTCTCTGCTTTCACCTGGGAATACTTAACTATCTACTGTAATGTGGGCAGTTACCCAGCTTGTGAAAACTGGGAGAATCTCCTAACTAGGCAAAGGCCCTGTTGTTTTTTTACTGTTATTTGTACAAGCAGAGGAGAAAATTGCACATGGCTCTATAAAATTTAGAGGCAATTTTACAGAAAATTTGCCTCTCCTTCAGTGTTTAGGCTATAAATAAGACAAATGCAAGTCTATTTGCAAACAGTATATTAAACTCCAGAAGACAAACTTTTAAAGGCATCGAGTCTACCTTTGACATTTTAATGGCAAAGCTTTGGTTTCTATTAATCACAACGTCATTTAGCGTTAAAATGGTCCGACAAAAAATAAGAGATCTGTCATTCATTCATTAAGACACTGTAATCCAGTGTAAGATTTATAGGCTTAAAACTCAACAGTGTGTTTTCACAACAAATCCCCTTTCACTGCTCAAGCCAGAACAAATCTCTGTCAGTCAAAATGTTTGCTGGTCATAATGCTCTGTATAAGATCTTCAAAGGTTCTCTCGCAAAATTGCAAATAAATCCTTTTACCAGCAAAAGCTTAATTTAGGTTTGTGCTTTACTTTCTCAGGACATGGGTTAATATCTTTTGCTCAGGCAAGATCTTGGTTATATCAGAAACACATAGGAGCTAATTTATTATTAACAGTCTGGTGTTAATTAGGGGGAATTACCAGAAATAGTTTGCTTGATGGAAATTTATTATGGGATCACACTTTACTGATGGCAGAATAGGAGTCACTGAAAGAGTGCAGCTTCTACTCATAACTAACTAATTAATAAGGTGCCAAAATTCCTCTGAGAAGGGTTTGGTCCTAACTATGGGAACCTCACAGGGCAAATGGTTCCTATGCAGTATTTAAAATTTAAAACAGGAAAAGAGGGAGGAGGAAAAATTGCTGCCCAACAGAAGTCTCAAAAATGGCATGGCTCTTTCTTACATTTATAAATGGAAAGATTTAGCACAGTTTCTAGGCTTATGAGAGAATTGGTTGTCCTCTTTCACAGACAGAAAAATCTCATGTGGTGTTCTCAAGTTTAATTTTCTATTTTTCCTGTGTATATCATACATTACAGCTTGTAAATTTATTAACGGGGCTTTAGAAATAACAATCTATTATTTTATTTTATTCACATTTTAAAAGTCCCCTTTGCATTTATTTGGTTGAAAAGTTAAAGTTCAGAGTAGGTGGCAAATAGCTATCAATGGCTGATGAGAAAGATGCAGTTTCTAGATCTCTTACACACCCAGGTACATAGCATATACTTAGTTTGGGGATAGTTATTGGCATTCATTGTGATTTAGTGGGAATAATATTTAGGGAATATATTGTATTGACATCTGAATGGTATATTATAATGCGATGGAGTGCCACCAAACCATTGCCTAGCTCCTGAAAAACTAAAGAATAAAAAATAACTAATAAATGAGGAGACGGACGTAGTAAAATATTTCAGTAAGATTTTTAGAGTGCCTTGGGATTAAGGGGCACAAGTTTTGACTGAAAGTCATTTGAACTTGTCTTCTAAATATTTAGGCACTTCAAAACTCCAATCCTTTATACCGCATGTTTTAAAAGGCTTCTATTGTATTAGGATAGCAAGGTCTGCAGCATTGTGTTCTGAGCTACCTTCACAGATTCCAGTGAAACACAATCTTATTTAAACATTCACACCTTTGCTTTACTTTTCCTTCTAATAAAAAGCACTGACTGTTTGTTTTTTATTTGTTTTAAAGTACTTCAGGAAAAAAAATCCCATCAGGTGTGTCTATTTTTCTTCTCAATGCAACAGTGAAATGTCAAAGGTTCATATGGTAAATATAAATATGAACTGAGCATTGATGAATCATTTCAGAGTGCCTTTCCACCCAGAAGTTTTCACAGGTGTGTCAACCCCTCAGACATCCGATGGCAATAGACATGGCCTCCTACAAGTTTAGGGTCCTATTGAAGTACATCATGCAGCAAAAAAGCACATAAATGTGAAGGGTCAAATTTATGCATAAGATGAAACCTCATCAATTTTGATTTACACATCTGTAAATCACAAGTAATTGTATTGAAGTCATGCTGGTTTTATGTATGGGTAAACTCAGATCAGAATTATACTTTGTCTGGATCCTCAGCTGGAAGTAAGTCCAATTTAAGGTAGAGATAAAGCAAATTTATACTTGCTGTAGAATTGGTTTTTAGAGTGATCAACTCAGATATAAATCCACTTAATAAGCATGTTTAATGAAATGTGTTTTCTGAATTAATAGCTGATTAGACGAGTCAGAAAAGAACGTAAAAGAACAAGCATGTTAGGTTAGTTCTAATACATAAGTACATGATTACAAAACGTATTAAAGTAACTATTGCAACTGTTTGAGATAAGCTGATTCAGTTTTATATTTAACTTCAGTATTATTCTCACAATAAGATAACAGATTTTTTAACATATCATAGAGTTGATATAGCATACCCTAAGAATCAGAAATGATCAAGTGTTCCTTAATCAAAAGTGCAGAGTACTTTAACTCTCCCAGATGGTCTGCAAGGAAGTGCACAGATTTAGCAGTTTATCACATCCCAAGTTCTATCAGCTTATTCCGTGAGACCTTGGAAAAGGTATTTTCCTTCTCCAATTTGTCATCTGCATAATGGAGATAATATTAACAACTTATTAAAGTTTAATGTAGTCTCCCAGTCGCCATATTAACAAGATGTTGATTATATCCTATTGTCGGTAGGGGGTATTCTTATCATTGGACAGCATCAGATACCACTGGACAGCGTTCAGTATATGCTGCTTTTCTGCTTGCATCAGCAGTGTCCATTTTTGGACATTAATTAATTGTGCAAATTGATTGATGTTTGGAAAGAACTGTGAACAATCAAAAGTGCTATATACCAAATTTACTGGAAAAGAAAACAACCCTGATTATAAAATGACACCCCCCCCCATAATTAAGTTCAAAATACGAAAAATGTATACATTTATTATAATTTTCCAGGTGTAGAATCTAATTATTGGAGGTTCGCCTTGAATTTGTCCCCCTCCCAGTGCTACAGCAAGGAAAATAAATCTGGGGAGGACAGGGAGTCCATATGATACCCATACATTTAGTTCATCCAGAATCGATGCATGTTGCATACATTTGAACAGTACTTTGGCAGCTACTAATATGTAGTACAAGCCTTTTTTTTTTCTTTTCAAAAATACGTTTCTATAGGTAGATTTTTTTTTTTAATTTTAATTTCATGTTCCAGGTCGAATTAGCCCAAATCAGTTCCAAATCCTATCATCCGAGCAGAATTCAGTCATTCAAGTTCATGTGATGCTACTACTGGCAAGTATCCTCCATGCCAAACTCTTCGGCCTGGGGCTTCAGATACTCCCAAGTCCATTTGCAGGCAATCCTATATGCAGGTCCAAGCCCAGAGGTCTTGGGGCTCAGATGCCCCTGAGTCTTGCTTGCCCTTATCCCAAGGGCCAAAGGACCAAGCTGGGGAGACCTCAGAGCTCAACAATATTCAGTATGTGTGTGTACTCCAGAAATCCCATGCAAAGGATTACGTGCTAATTAGCCCCCACTCATGACTGGAACCAGTTGTTCTTGTTGAGAGTCCTGGGTTGCTTCAAAAATGTATGTGCAGATGAGGCACAGAGGAACCTGGTCTGGCTTCACTTCATGGAGTAGGGGGCCACACTAATTACATGCGCCAGGCTGAGAGAGGGGGTGACAGGGACTTGGAGCCCCATTTCATTATGTTTTCCAGGCATTTAAGGCTGGTGAAGAAATAGCAATCATTGAAAATGAGAAGGAAAGGAACAGTTCAACTTGTGGGAGTGAAGAAGTCAAAATGGATACAATGTGTAGTGGTTCACCCAGACTTGCAAAAGATTCAGCACTGAAGGAGCCTGTTCTTAATGGGCACTATCATATACCTTATTCAGATGGGCTGCACTAACCTAATGTGATAGTTTTCCATCAGTATGTTTACCTAATATGTGTCATGTTTTGTAGTCATGGTCAGCATTAGCTGCATTTAATTGACTTATAGTTGGTTTCCATTGCTGAGCACATGCTGCTTTTGGCAGCAGTTTAATGATAGACAATGTATTTAGTGAGATTTCCTTGTATACGATTATAAGACAAAGGGCTTTTTTCCCCCATGTCAGTTGAGGGGAGGGAGGGGGAACCCTTGTATTTGAATAACTACAATACTTTCTCCTGCAAGGATCCTCTCTGAATCGGTAACAACTCTTGGGTGGCTTTGCCTGTTCGTATATGGGGTAGAGAATAGGCAGATATATTTCTCCAGAATCCACAGGCAGTCTTCCAAATTAGAAGTAAAGTAACGTAATTAAAACCAATGGTAATAAAAGTGATTGTGGCTATCAGATGGGGATTACAGCCTGAATTCCATGCTTTCCTGATGCTTTTCAGATTTTATAGTTCATCTACCATTTTACTAGAAGCCTTTTGTATGTTTATGTAGCAGGCTGCATGCCTCAAGGGCTGCAGCCCAGCTGGAAGCAGACAGAAGATGATTCCAAGCCTACCTTGAAGAACTGGGCCAGCTGATGGTGATAATTGACTGGTCCCATAGGAGTTAGAAAGCTCCCAGAGAGAGACCAGGGGAGGAAGACAGGAAGGCTGTGGGGCTGGAGGCAGAAGCCCAAGCTGGAGTGCTCTCCCTGGGTTAGAGAGAAGTGTGAAACTGAGAGTACGCGCAACAGAGAGAGAGCATGCAGATAGGTGCCTGGACAGGCCCCCAGCACCATGCCGGAGTTGTCTCTCTCCCAGGATTTACAGAAAGACTGAGGGAAGCTGAGCTACCATGAGTTTGCAGGAGGGGCTAGAGGGAGAGAGAGGGAAGAGTGTGGGCTAGTGACTGCAACACTAAGCCTGGACACACTCTCTGGGTCTGGAAAAAGACCTTGGCCTAATTCTGTGTTTGTTTATGTTGATTCCTGCTAGGAGGGAGTTTGCCCCAGGGAAACAAAGACTATAAAAAAAGACTGAGCAAGCAGTCCCCAACCCACTAGTTTGGCACTCATCAGATGACATTTGGGCAAATTATTGAGGTTTTGTTTTCTAAATGGAATATTTCTGAATGGCTCTTGATGGTGCTATAGTTTAAATGATGTTGTGTTGCTTGATAATAGTCCAGTGATGTGTATAAAAACACATAGCAACATTGCACTCTTCTGCTTTAAACTTAGTTGACATTGCAAGCCTAAAGAGCCTTTGATAGGAGAGTCATAATAATAGCTCATCTAGCAGGGAGTTGGAATCCACTCCTGCTACACTCACCTGTCAGACGAGCTGATGCTGGAAAGTGAGCAGCAAGGCTAAAATAAACACAAGCTTGGCCCCTTTTAACCAGATGCAAGAGAGTGACATTGGGGGCACACAACAATTAAAAGGGACACTGAGACTCTGGGGAAGGGAGGAAGACTCGCAACTGTGGGGAGCAGAGGATGGATCCTAGCGCAGAGGTCAGGATAGGGGGGGCGACACTTACCGGTATGGGTGCAGAGGCATTGGTGGGTCAAAGCCGGAGCAGCAGGCTCAACAGGAGACACCAGACAAGGACAGCTTGCAGAGGCTTCCCAAGTCACTGATGGCACAAGACTCTCCAGACCTGTTAAGTTACAGTGAAAAATCCTATCAGACGTGTTGTCAGTTTACTTAAAGAACATCAGGTCCTTCAGCCACAAAACCAATGATCAGTCGGATCACCACAGCACCTCGAGAAGGAAGCTAAAAATTCCTCCGTTGGAAGACAATGCAGCAATACTGCCACCATCCCATGCTCCTCATCCATGTGGGTACCAATGATATGGCTTGAAGTGCTCCCAGCTGGGTCATGAGGCGCTACAGGGATTTGGGTACAGGGTTAAAGGGTCTGGGGGCACACGTGGTGTTTTCTTTGATCCTCCCAGTCTTGGGCTATGGGCTGAGGGAGAGGAGGATCCAGGTAGTCAACCAAAGACTGCGGCGCTGGTCATCGGGAAGGCTTTGGCTTCCATAACCACAGTCCTCTCTTCGGAGAGAGAGGCAACGAGCTGCTGGGAAGGGATGGCCTCGACCTTTCTTCCCTGGGGAGGAGGCTCTTCTCAGCCAGACTGGCTGACCTGCTCCACCGGCTTTAAACTAATCCCACCGGGGGATGGGGGGACTACTGCCACTGCTGACCCACTAAGAAGCCCTTGCAAAGCCAGCAGGCCAAGGCACATAAGGGATCCAACCCCAGCCCCAGACCTGGAACAAAATGTAGGCAGGGCAAGGGCCCCCAAGGGGACACTTGCGTGCCTATACACAAATGCCAGGAGCTTGGGGAATAAACAGGAAGAACTTGTTCTGCTAAATGCAAATAACTATGATGTCATTGGGATAATGGAGACCTGGTGGGACTCCACCCATGACTGGACCACAGGTATAGACGGCTATACCCTGTGCAGGAGGGATCGAGTGGACAAAAGGGGCAGGGGCATAGATCTCTATGTCAAGGAAAGCTACGCGTCCCTGCAAGCCGATATTGGCACCCATGATAGACGACTTGAGACGCTCTGGGTTAAAATCCATGGGAAACACAGCACTAGAGATACTATAGTGGGGGTCTACTACAGACTCCCTACCCAGAGTAAAAACTTTGACAAGGAGTTCACCAGGGAATTGGCTGAGGCCGCACGATTCCAGTGTATGGTCGTCATGGGAGACTTTAACTACCCAGACATCTCGTGGGAGGAGCGCTCAGCCAAATCTGAGCAGTCGCAAAGCTTTCTCTTGTGTGGATGACCTCTATCTGATGCAGGAAGTCTACGGGCTGACGAGGTAAAGCACTGCTTGTAGTCATACTGGCAACCAGGGATAACTTAATCAGCAACCTAACGATCGAAGGGAAGCTGGGTGACCGTGACCATGAGTTGATCACCTTCAACATCTGCCCCAAAACTGGCAAGTCAGTCAGTAATACAGAAGTCCTCGACTTCAGTAAAGAGGACTTTGACAAGCTAAGGAGGCTAGTCAGAGAGGCCCTAAAAGGCCACAACCCAATGGAGAGGGAATTTCAGGATGAGTGGTTGCTCCTCAAGGGAGCAATCCTGGATGTGCAAGCAAAGTCCATCCCGTCTCAGAGGAAAGGCAGCAAAAGGGCACAGCAGCCCCCTTGGCTCTCCAGGGAACTGGCAGACCTCCTACATCTTATAAGGAAGACCTACAAAGGATGGAGGTCTGGAACTGCCACCAAGGAGGAATACTCTGCTCTGGTCCGGACTTGCAGAGAGCAAATCAGGAAAGCCAAGCAAATCAGGAAAGTCCCTTTTTAGATATATGGGGAGCTGGAGGAAAAGCAAGGGCAACATTGGACCCCTGCTAAACCAGATGGGGCAACTGACAACTGATGCCCAGGAAAAAGCAAACTTGCTAAATGGGTACTTTGCGTCAGTTTTTCACCAGTCCCACAGGACGGCCCTGCCCACTGTGGGCCAGGGAGGCCCGGGTGAAGGAGATTCCTTGCCCTCCATTGAAGCTGACCTCGTGAAGGAACACCTTGACAGGCTGGATACCTTCAAGTCAGCCAGTCCTGATGGGTTACACCCAAGGGTACTCAGGGAGCCGGCAAGCATCATAGCTCAGCCCCTGGCACAGATCTTCGAGAACTCTTGGTGCTCTGGTGAAGTGCCCAATGCCTGGAAGAGGGCCAATATCATACCTATCTTCAAGAAAGGGAGAAAAGTAGATCCGGCAAACTACAGGCCCATCAGCCTGACCTCTATCCTGGGGAAGGTCTTGGAAAAGATTATCGAAGAGGCTATCCTTAACAGACTAGCTGAAGGCAATATCCTGAGGGATACCCAGCATGGGTTTGTTGCAGGTAGGTCTTGCCTGACCAATCTCATTTCCTTTTATGACCAGGTGACTTACCACCTGGACAGGGGGAAGAGATCGATGTTGTATACCTTGACTTTAAAAAAGCCTTCAATCTGGTATCCTACAATCACCTCTTGGTTAAACTGGCTAACTGCGGCCTCGACCACACCACGATCCGCTGGCTGGGGAATTGCAATTCCGCGGTAGGACCCAGAGGGTGGTGGTCGATGGGAGCCAATCATCTTGGTGCCCTGTGACCAGTGGGGTCACATACATACATAGAGCCCCAAAGACAGATTCCCAAGAAACCCAAAGTTCTTAGAGGTGTTGTTGCCTAAGCTGTACTTCATACATCCCAGGTGGCATTCCAGTCACTGTTAGTTTCTGTATTGATTTTCCCCAGTTCATATTCTTTCCAGATGAACTCCATATTCACTCCAGATCCACATTAAATATTTCACCAGAACAGGAGACAATATTAAAATGCATTGTTATACTTCACAATAGCATAATGCAAAATACAGTAACATTTGTTAATGACTGTAATGACTGAGTATTACTATTAAAGTGAGTCTCGTTGGTTACTATAACCTTATTTGTAGCTAAAGTCAATCCCTTTTCCATCTGGTTTCACATTTTAGCGTTTTGGTGTTGGTGATGTAGATAACAGCACATTTCACTTAGTACAATCACACTTAGCACAATCATAATCCTTGTATTATCATTAGAACCAGACTTAGTATTCAGACTATTGGGTGTAAAGTAATATTTTCTGGGATAGCAATCTACCCATTTGATGTGGAGGATTTTCCAGAGGCATCATCGGTGGTACTTCTCCAGGCTCTTGGCATGACAATGGTAAGTTGCCCACATTTCACATCCATAAAGAAGAGTGGGGTGATGACCTGCATTGTAGACCTGGATCTTGGTGTCTTTCTGGAAGTAATGATGAATAAAGATATGCCAAAGCAATTTCCCAAAGGAGACAATTGCACACTGTTTCCTGTGCTTGATCTCCTCATCAATGTTCACTTTCTGAGTGAGGCAGCTACTGAGGTAGGGCAAG
>NW_005841945.1:49237-57131 GCF_000455745.1 Alligator sinensis | reverse complement strand
TTAACTACTTTCAGGGTCTTTCCCTCAAAGGTGCAATCACCTATCCTAGAAATCTTCAAGAGGAGACTGGACGGTCACCTGACCCCAGTTGTCTTTCCTGCCTAGTGCAGGGGGGCTGGACCTGATGATCTTGCAAGGTCCCTTCCAGCCCTCACAATCTATGAATCTATGGTATGCCCAGGACTGACTGATATAGCACTTTAGCCTTGATGTTGAGAGGTGCCCAAAGTTTGGTACTCTTCTTCAAAAAGATCAAGCATGGTATGATGAAAGAGATAACTAGGCTGCTCTTTTATGCCCACATCCTATCCAAGAACATCAGGGAGAAACGGAGAATTCTCTTTTTTGGTCCTTAATCCTTATCCACGCACACATGATCTCCAGATGTTCTGAGCAGAAGATAGCGGGGAGACTGAAGTGATCAAGCCAGCCTCATCATCCCCTTTCCAGTCCTTGTCTCTTCTCTTCTCACAACACTGGGGATAGTCTTTCTCTTGTTGGCCCAAAAGAACATTCCCCTCTTCACAACTATGATGATACTAAGCGAGGAGATCATTTCTTTGCAGAGAGTAAATGATTAATGTACAACATATCTAATTTGTAAAGCTCTTTGAGGTCCTTGTGGATGAAAGGCATAGTTTAAATAGGAGTGATGCATGCATTCATTCATTCACAGACAGAAGGAGAAAGCAAGTAGAGGCAATTGAAGTGCTCTCTGCATTAGTGCCTGCTGTGATAAATCATCCATCATCATAATCCTGAAGCTTTTCTCCTCTGTGCCTTTGTTTCAAGATCACTTTCTCTTTGTGGTATGAGAGCTTGTTTGGTATTAATAAATCTCATACTTGACATCTTGGAATATATTGTGCCAGAGGGTCCTGCTTGTCCCTTCTGGGAATATGCCCTTTATTCTCATAAATCTTTAGGGGAGGATAATGTATATTTTTAGTCATATCTCACAGTATTTCAATACATAGTCCTTGTAACTGAACAAGCCAACCCTAATAGATAACGCTGTCCCTTTATTTGGGGGAAATATACTACAGATGGGGAATTAATCTGGGAATTCTTTATTGGTTATTATACCACTCGCTCAATAACACATTGCCATGATTGCTCTCTGCTACAAGTAGCCTGTTGATTCAAATGTACAATGCACATTTCTTAATACAATACTTTAAAACAAATCCTCCATATTCAGATGAAAAGAATATGAATTAGAGAGCTTACTGAGGTGAGGACTACTTGCTAAAAGAAACAAACATTTGTTGTAAGTGGAGCTGGTAGGGTTACACTTAAATAATATAAGACCCTATTTTCAATTCTTTGGTCATGTATCTAAACAATAATTTTGAAAAAATTTTACTTGTACCTCTCCAGGATAATGTTTCTCCTAGGTCCCACTCTAGTCTTTTCACCACAAATCTCTTCTTCCTGCATCCTCCTACCTCATTTACTGCATACCTGTCAATTTTTTCAACCAACAAAGCAAGGTTCAAGGGACAAGATTCTCTTTTAGTTAGCACTGTCTATTCATTGCACTGAATGAGACTGATTTCCTGTAGAAACAATAGTATGTGCTCATGTAATCATAATTCCATCTGCATAATGGGGGTGTAATTAAGACTTCCCACTTCCTGAGTTTCGGCCCTTGACTTTACAAGATTATCAATGTTCTTTTAATGCAGTGGTTCTCAACCTTGTTAAATTCAAGGCACCCCACAGAAAATGCCAGCTCTTAGTTTTCACTCCTTTTTTGATTACAGAAAAATAACACAGTAATTTTCCTCTTACAAAAACTCAGAAAGACCATAGCAGGTCAGAATATTTTTAACACTATGGATTCCTATTTGGAATCTCTGGGTTTATCTTGTGAAACATCTTTGCACACCTAACAGTGCTAACATGCATGGTAGCCTATGGTGCCCTAGAAAGGATCTCAAGATGCCCCAGAGTGTCATGGCAAACTGGTTGAAAAACAGTGTCTTAATGCCATTAATCTTTTCATGACATATGAGTGGCAAAGGCTGGTATGGTATCTATACAGTAGTCCTGGTGCTGCTCAAAGTTTTGGAGGCAAGAATAAGTCCCAGGAGAGATTAATTGGAGGATAGCATCCAAGTGAAGCAGCTGGGACTATATTTTAAATGTAACAGGAACATCAAAATCAAATATATGGTCTCTGTGTAGCTACAGAGAAGGTATCCCATTGGATCCACTAGATTTCTTTGCTTAAATCAGTATCCAAGGCTCCTTTTTCCATGAATGTTGACATTACTTATACACATCTGCCTGGGACCAAAGGAATAGGACTTGTCAACAATTTGTTTTGTGGTAAGAGAGTAAAAAAGTTTTTTTACAAGATCACACACAAATAAAGTTTGTTGAACAGAGATGGTATTGGGTTGAATTCTACAGGGAGCTCAAAACAAACTCCTATCAAATCAAAAGGTAAGCACTATATGTAAGCTAAAGATATGGCAATCACAGGAATTTGTGATATACCGACCTTGGAGACGAGGAAGACAGGATAAAACTTGCAAAGAGTTCCTCAGGGGAACTCTGAATCAAAGTTTTAGATTAATTTTAATGGAACTTGACCTCAATATGTTAATGGAATCTAATAAATGAAAGACAGGGAGAAGAACTGGACATATTCAGTCTGGAGAATGGAAGACTGAGGGGAGACTTAGCAGCAGCCTTCAAATACCTGAAGGGTGGTTACAAAGGGGATGGACCTAGACTGTTCTCAGTGGTAGCTGATGACAGAGCAAGGAGCAATGGTCTCAAGTTCCAGCAAGGGAAGTTTAAGTTAAGATATTAGGAAAGAAAATTCTCACTAGGAGGGTAGTAAA
Source organism: Alligator sinensis (assembly GCF_000455745.1). Lineage (NCBI taxonomy): Eukaryota > Metazoa > Chordata > Crocodylia > Alligatoridae > Alligator > Alligator sinensis. Next base: position 54,276 of record NW_005841945.1, on the reverse strand, counting down.
GCACTGGAACAGGCTACCCAGAGAAGTTGTGGAACCTCCAACCTTGGAGGTTTTTATGACCTGGGTAGACAAAGCTTTAGCTGGGATGATCTAACTGGGGATGGTCGTGCTTTGAGCAGGGGGTTGGACTAGATGACCTCCTGAGGTCCCTTCAAACCCTAATTTTCTACAATTCTAGAAGAATAGGAATGTCTGAACATGGCAACCAACTTAATTTAGGATCTTGACATGCACCTGGGGACAGGGAAAAGAGTTGATGATCCCCATATAATGAACAATGTTGATCGTTTGATCAAAAGCAGAGCAGGGTGGAGGTTTGATTTCAAGTGATGCAAGCAATTTATTTTTTTTCCACTGTCACTAAGCTGAGGGGTTTTACCTAATTTCTTTTATGAGAATAATAAATGTAGAGATGCTAAGCAAACCATTTATTTAATTTTAATTCCTTTCTCTGCTTTAAATTATCTTGTTTTTATTATGACTGTTGTTTGGATATTTTATGCAGAATTTTTCAAAGAACAGAGAACCCCAAAACCTCTGAGAAAAGCTAGTGAAAAATAATTAGTTTCTACATCCTATATTCTTAGTAATCTGTAGCAATTAGACTATGGTAAGCAAAATAATGGAGAGATACTAAAGAAATAAATGAGTGATGAAAGATGGCTGATGGGGTTGGTCATAATACACCAAGAAAACCTAGAACCAGCCAAGAACTTAAAACTTGTGGGTAATCCCACTGCAAATAAACTTATACCATGGGCTAAAGGTAGGTGCTTTGCTGACTTGGGACCTTAATAATCATACCCCCAACTTAATTTTTATAAAAAAAAAACTGTAACAAGACTTATTTTTTATAGTTTTAGTATTTAAAAATGTCTTCATTTTAAATTTCAGTATGGATGGCCTATTTCTTTTCAGATGTTTACAACACTTGCATGCTTAACAATTCTCACATCTGTCATTTATAGTGGAACTTTATTTTATGTGCAAGACTTGGGGGCTCTTGCTTAAGGGGGATTATGGCCTTCTGTGGGAAATGGTCCAAATAGCTCTCCTTGAAGTAGTGGGAACCAGAAGTCTGACAAATGACCATCCGCTGTCTTTGTTAGTAATCCAAACTTCAAGGTTGACTAGAATGTAAAAGAGAGGTTTGAGATGGCTGGAGCTGTGAAGTGAGCCAACATCTCAGTAAACCCAGATGGCCAGAGGAGAGGCATAGGAACAATCATATATAAAAGACCTATTGAAGCCAGTCAGACAATGTCTGTGCCAAGCAAACAGGTACAGTATGATAGACTCATGTGGGTAAAAAGAGGTACCAAGTTGGCAATGCCTAGGGACACCCAATCAGTGGCCACTAACATGCCATGATGGCACTGTCGGCTAGGGGGCCATTGGAAGACATTGGCTTCCTATCAGTGGGAGCCAGTTATGTTTAACAGCCTCAGGAATGATGGATATGGACTGTGGGCTGTGCATTATTGAGTAGGGAGAATTGGAAGAGAATTGTGGGGGGTGGAATTATGCCACCTTAGCAAATGAGAAAGTGCATAGGAACCAGTCACTCCGTGGTTGCAGAGGATGAGATCTGCAAACCTGCTTTGGAAGAGAGCATGAGGGCAAAGAGGGATCCCACAAAGTACCCCCACCTTTGTACTCCCGCTGCTAGAATGAAGTAAGAGCAGTATAGCCAAAGATAGGCTGCTAACAAAGGAATAAAGAAACCCTATTTTTGAGGTAGAGCAAATATAGCTTGCAAGGAGTCTAGCTGCAAGAGACAGCAGGTACAAATAGCACCATTAAGTAGGCTACAGAACCCAGCCTGTAGACTGCAGGCAGCAGAACCTGAGCTGCTGGTTCGGGAGTTAGCAGCACTTCGCCCATACTACCTGACAGTCCAGTCAGGTGACCAGAAGTGGGAGGATATGGTTAGAAGCCTGAGGATATGGTTAGAGGTTCAGGCTGGACTTGATCCTGCAAGAGAGGGGAAGCTCTGCTGAAAACCTCAGAGAGATATGTGGTTTTGTATTATAGTTGTTTACCTTTAAAGTGTATGTGCTGATTGGTGGCTTCAGAGCAACTGAAAGGAACAGTTTTGGAGGCCACAAATGGGGACTCCCCACACCATAAAGGACTGAAGCCAAGATAGAGACTTGTAAAGACTTGGTGTGCTCTGTGGACTGAAGCCAAGACAGAGTTCTGTGAAAGGATGGGGGGGTCCGGCAGGCTGAGTTGGCTGAAACTGAGAGAGGTCCAGGTAGAGCCTGCAAAGGTCAGGGGTCAATGGTCTAAGGGAGCAAAGGATGAGCCCAGCACCAAGGATCCAAAAACTAGGAGAAGTCCTGCAACAGTTCAGGACCCAGTGGGATGGAGCCACCACACAGCCAGAGAGACCACTGAAGTTAGAGCAGTGGTTCTCAACCCTTCTGGACTCAAGGCGCTCTTCATTGGACTCAAGGCACCCCTTCATAACTTTTGTGATCTGAGTGGCACCCAAATTCAAAACCTAATTTATATATTGCAGTGCTTATCTCGTTAAACTAGTACAGAAAATGCTTAGAAAAATAACTATATTGTTTGCTGGGATGTACCAGATTTACTTGAAACCAAGTCAACCCTGAACTTTAGATGACCTCCAATAATTAGGTTCTGTATACAGAAAATGTATAATTTTATTATAATTTTCCAGGTATAGAATCTAATCATCAGAGGGTTATCTTAAATTTGTCCACTCCCCCCTCCCCCTTCATCACTGCTACAACAGAGAAAATAGTGGCTTGGGGGTTCAGGTGCTGGGGGAGGGTCAGGTGGTCCCCTTGCCCTCTGCTCCCCCCACCCACTTCTTCCCCCTGCAGCCTTCCTTGACACCCCTCGACCCCCAACTCCCCACGGCCTCTGCCTCCCCACTCCCTGCCTCCTCCCCTCTCCCCTTTACTGTCAGATGCTGCTGGGCTCTGTTCCCTCCCGGATCACAGCAGGTGGAAGCTCAGCCCTTGTAGGGCCATGCGGCTGTGCCAGTGCTGCTGACTGGTTAGGTAGGTGGCACAGCAGTGTTGGCTAGGAAGGGAACAGAGTTTCCATCATATGCTCTGGGCTCAGGAGGGAGCCCAGCCTGAGCTGGAGCCAAGGTGTACCTTACAGTAAGGGGATGGGGAGGCTCAAGTGCAGAGAGGAAGCAGAGGCTGGGGAAGTAGGCTGCTGAGAGTCTGACTGTAGCCCTGGCCAGAGCTCAGGGCTAGAGTCAGAGTTACAGCAGCTGCCTGCCTCCCCTCCCGCCACTTTGTATGGAAATCTAAAATGAGGGCCTTTCCCACCCATGCCAAAGAGGAAAAAAAATCTCAGATTTGAATATGATATGTGCTTCTTGTCAGCACTTCAGCTGTAGGGTCTTGTCAACACCCCGTGCTGTAAATTCCTCAGGCACACTTAATCTCCTGTGGTTCATGATTCATTTACACACGAGTGTTTACCAGCCAGTTACATTCTTTAATTCCCATCTCTTATCAGCAGGGATCCTGGCTTTCTCTGATTTAAGAAAATCCCCAATTTTCAGTTAAAAAAAAGTAATCCCAAAATCCACATTTTCCCATGATTTAAATGAAACAACACTACATATATATGTAGATATCTATATATATGTAGTGGTGTTTCATTTAAATCATGGGGAAATGTGGATTTAGGGTTACTATTTTAATCCAAAAATTGGGGATTTTTTTTTTTTTTTAATCAGAGAAAACCAGGATCCCTGCTTATCTGGTCCTTTGGGTTTAGGCCACCTTCAGTGTTTTCAGAAGAACATTAACATGGGGGCATAACAGCCATCTGTAGGACTAACTTTTTCTCCTTGTCCCAGATCATGTTCTTCTTTCTTTCCACTAGGTAGAAGCCATGGTTCCCCTCTTAAAGTGAGAACAGACACTGAAGTCCTGTAATGGTTAGCATTAGACGTTATCCTTAAAATTTTACAAACAGGCCTCAGGTAATAAAATAACATTACAACAATTTTCCCTATATTTCCCTTTAAAACAGGATTAGGAATACCAAAGAAATATGCAGGTAACATGATTTAGATACAAAGACAGTTAACAATTTTTAAAAAGCAACCAAAGAATTGGGGAAAAATAGTTGCATAAAGGGAAAAATATTATATAAAATTCTCTGACAATTCTCCCAGGATTGTAATTATCTATAATTTATACTGTCTGTTTAATTCAAAAATGTAATAGGACTTTCTAGCAGATTTCACTTGCAATATATTCAGTGCCTGCTTATGGCTGAAATTAGCTCTTACAAGTAAGTTTCAGCAGAGATTTGCAGCCAGTATTACATGCATAGTTCATGTCTGGATATTGTAAATTTACCCAAGTGGGCTGAGATTAAGGGTGCTTTTCTGCAAGTCTTGATATTATTAATTGTCCATCTGTATAGTCCTTGGTGGATACTACTGAGATGGCAGATATTAATATGATTATAAGTGTGTCATTTAATTAAAAAAATAGCTGAGTCCAGTTTTATATGGAAAATAAAAGAGAGGACAAAGCTTTTGCTACATGTTTGTCAAGTGTCTATGAAGCAAAGATTCAAGTTTTGAAGATGTCTCGTAACAAGAAGACAAAATGAATCCTGTCTTCTTGTTGTCCTCTAATGCAAAATAAATCTGAGACACAGTAACTGTTGCTGGGGTTGTTCTTATTATTAACAATCCCAAAAAATAATTCTAAAGAAAAAAAATAAAAAGAATTTGACAACGCGTAACTAAAAAAAACTTCTTTGACTATGTGTAAGGGATAGGAGAAGTATTCGCCAAATTTCTCGGTGCATCTATACATGCTATTAGTATACACGAATAAACTACGGAGCTTATTGCTGTGGAGTCTATTGCTCTCAGGTGTGCTGTTTGAATGTACACTTGGGAGCAATTAACTCTGGAGCAATAAGCTCCACAGTTTATGCATGCACAGCACATAGAATCATAGAAGTAGGGTCGGAAGGGACCTTGTAGATCTTCAAGTCCGACCCCCTGCCTGGGCAGGAGGAAA
>NW_005841945.1:38504-48431 GCF_000455745.1 Alligator sinensis | reverse complement strand
CTCCGCTGCCCACTTCCCCCCAGGTCGAATAGGACCCGTCCACCACCACCCTCCGAGTACGACCCTTCAGCCAATTAGCAATCCACCTGACTGTGTAGGCATCGATGCCACAGTCGCCTAGTTTTTTAATGAGGATGGGGTGGGAGACAGTGTCAAAGGCCTTGCTGAAGTCCAGAAAGACTACATCCACGGCGACACCTGCATCTAATGCTTTTGTGACCTGATCGTAGAAGGCAATCAGGTTGGTCTGCCATGACCTGCCCCTAATGAAACCATTCTGGTTGCCCTTGAGCATCATCCCTGATGCTGGCCCATCACAGATGTGCTCCTTGATGATCTTCTCAAAGAGTTTCCCCAGGATTGAGGTAAGACTGACGGGTCTATAGTTGCCCGGGTCCTCCCTCCTCCCGTTTTTAAAGATGGGAACCACATTGGCTATCTTCCAATCATCTGGCACCTGGCCTGAGCACCATGAGTGCTCGTAAAGCCGTGCCAAGGGCCCTGCAATAACCCCTGCTAGCCATTGAGCCAGGTTGGAGCAGTTCCAGGTGCCAAGCAGTCAGATGGATCAGTGCTACCAGCCCAGGGATGCTCCCCTCTGGCTCAATGTGTTGTACAGGGGCTGGCTAGGGTGCAAGGGTGCTTCGGTGCAAGGCTAGCTGGCAGGCAGCCCCTGCACTGAAGAACCCTCATGCCCCAGCCAGTTGGGGCATCCTCTACACTTGCACTGCTGTGCACAAAAAAACTCTGCCAGAGAAAGGTAGTCCTTGTATTTACAATTACTATCTGCTGTGGAGTAAATTAGTTTACTCTAGCCTAATAGGGGCACATGTGTAGACATGCGACATTTATTGTGCAGCTAGTTAATGTACTGTGCAGTAAACTACTCATGTAGACATACCCACCTTCATCTATTTACATTTGACCACAGCCAGTCACCCCCAAACCATCTCCTCTGGGACACTGTATTTCCTGCTTATGGACATGGAACGTGACCATCATTCGACTCTTTGTCCTTGTCTTGATTGACCAGAATAATCTGTGGTGAAGGTATGTTTGTGTTCAGTCCTTCAAATACTAAATGTAAAACCCACTTCAGAGAGTGGGATCAAGCTAGATAGAATCCCATGTATTGTGTTTCCAGTAGACCATAGAATCACAGAGAAATAGGGCTGGAAGGGACCTCCAGAGTTCATCTACTCCAACCCCCAGCCTGAGGCAGGATCATCCCTATCCAAACCAGCCTATACAAATCCATTGTCTAAGCTCTTAGCAAAACTACACAATCAACCCTGACATAATGCCCCAACCTGCTGCAGTAAAGCAGGGAGACCACAGCAGTCAAATTCCTGCTACTGTAAAAGTTGTTAATATATGCATATGCGATCCCAGGCAGAGGGCCAGGCCCCCCACTACAGGGAAAAGCAAAAACTCACAGTCCATACCAATCTGACATGTTGTAAAATTCCTTCCTGACCCCAAATATGGCTAACCAGGAACCTCAGGATATCAGTCCCAGAGTAGTATTGGCACAACCCTGTCAAACCAGCCCCATGCAGCAACCAGCAAAGCCTAGAAGCAAGGGAAATACTTATAGTAAAACATAGACATAGCTATGCCTAGTTTATCCCTGACCAGTAGCTGTCTAACCTTTTCTTAAACACCTCCAATGGTGGAGAGTCCACAATTTTCCTAGGCGGTCTATTCCACTGCCTCACTGTTCTCACTGAAGATGTTTCTCCTGATATCCAATATAAACCTATTTTGCTGCAACTTCAAGCCTTTGGTCTGCATCCTACTCTCTGCAGTAAAGGTGCTTTTCTCTCTTCTTTATGGCAGCCCTTAAGATATTTGAAGACTGCTATCGTGTTCCCTCTTAAGCACCTTTTCCACAAGCCAAACATACAGTACTCTAGAGGGGGCCCAAACAGTGCCAAGTAGAGGCACAATCACCTCCCATGTCTTGCACCTAATGCTTCTATTGATGCATCCCAAAACTGCATTTGGCTCCTGTGCAGCTGAATCGCACTGCAGACTTTCAATTAGTCCATGATCTACCGAGAGTCACAGATCCCTCTCCATAGTACTACCACCCAGCCAGGTGTCACCCATTTTGTATTTGTATTTATGATTATTCTTCCTGAGGTATAGTACCTTGCATTGTCTGCATTGAACTCCATCCTGTTAGCTTTCCAATCTTCATCCAACTTTCCAATCTGTTAAGATTCTTCTTAGTTGTGTTCCCATCCTCCAATGTCACAGTCCTTCCCAGTTTCAGGTCATCTGCCAGCCTGCTCAAGAATCTTTCCATGCCAGCATCCAAATCATTAATAAATATTTTGAATAGTATTGTGGGACTCCACTCAAAACCTCCTTCCATTCTGACATGGATCCATTTATTACCCTTTGCTTGCAGATAATGAGCCAGTTATCTATCCACCTTATAGTAGTTTTGTCCAGCCCACTTTTCTCCAATTTGTTTATGAGAAGATCATGTGAAACCTTGTCAAAAACTTTACTGAAGTCCAGATGCACTATATCCACAGCATTCCTTTCATATGCCTTAGTTATTTTGTCAGAGAAGGAGATCACGTCTGTTTGACACCATTTGTTTTTAGTAAATCCATGCTGGCTGCCTGTGAACAGCCTTTCCTCCTCCAGATGCTTACAAATGAACTTCATTGAATGTGTTCCAGTAACTTCCTGGATATAGAGGTACGGCTAACTAGTCTGTAGTTCTCCAGGTCCTCCTTTTTGCCTTTTTAAAAGAGGGACACTATGTTGGCCCTTTTCCAGTCCTTTGGCACCTCACCAATCTCCCAAAACTTCAGGAATCTCATTGCCAAGGACTCCAAGATCTCTGCCAGTTAATTTGGTACCATGGGATCGAAGTCCATCGGGTCCTGCTGAATTCATTCAGACCCATCAAAAGTTATCTGACTGTCTCTTTTGTTACTTCATCCCTCAGCTTGCCCTCCTCCTTATTCAAATAATCTTTATTAGATGCTGATTGCAGTTTATTTTTTTTTGTGAAGAGTGAGGCAAAGTAGCTATTAAGTAGCTCTGCCTTTTTTGCATCTTCTCTTAAGTGTTCCCCCTAGCTAGTTAACAGTGGACCTATAGCTTCCTTAGTCTTTGTTTTCTGGACAGCATACTTCCAGAACCTTGCCTTGCTGTCTTTATTCTCCCACTCTACTCAGCATTGGTGAGGCCACAGCTGGAGTACTGTGTCCAGTTCTGGGTGCTGCACTTCAAGAAGGATGTGGAGAAGCTTGAGAGAGTCCAGAGAAAAGCCACTCATATGACTAGAGACCTGAAGAACAAACCAGACAAGGAAAGGCTGACAGATATGAGACTGTTCAGCCTGGAAAAGAGAAGATTTTGTGGGAATTTGGTGGCAGCTTACAAATATATCAGGGGCTAGGTGATCAACTATTCACCAAATCAACCCAGGGGAAAACCAGCAGCAACGGTCATAAACTCCTAGAAGAAGGTTTCAGGCTGGATATAAGGAAAAACTTCTTCATGGTTCATGTGATCAGACTCTGGAATAGACTCCTAGCAGGCACCTACCCTGGAGATGTTCAAAAGGAGGTTGGATACACACCTTGCTGCAGTTATTTGACCCCAGCAGTCTTTCCTGCCCAGAGTAGGGGGGCTTTTGTACTTGAGGCATCCTACAAGCTCTTTGTGCAGCCACATTGGTCTGCTGTCATTTTTGTTTTGTCTCCATCATGTTGGAAGAGTTTTTTGTTGGGATTCCAATATTGTGCCCTTTAAAATCTCCCAGTCTTCCAGGGCACTTTTATCCCCCAAACTATTTAAAGACTACAAACTACAAAAAGGCAATAACCATATTATTAGCACCATTAAAATTGTTAAAACTGCTATTTACAAGTAATGGATATTACAACACCATTCTTTTATTTTCAGCTGTTTCTCAGACCCACACAAATTCCTAATAAGCAGAACCCTTTCCCTGTCTCCTCTCCCCCACATCCATGCAATGACTGCAGTGTGTTCTTGACCCCATATTAGCCTGTCTTTATTCTCCTGGCCTCCTGCCTAGCCCAATATCTGCTAAATGAGGACTTCCTATATCTACAGGTAATACCAAAGTTGTCCCAAAGGCAGAAAAGATCATTTCATTTGTTGCTCATATTTTGGGACGCTTTTAGTTTACCATACCTATTCTAAATCACATTCTCTTTGTGATTTCCTTGAAATACAGAATGGTTTTTCATAAAAGGAGAGAGGGAGAAATACTGTTTTTACCTTCCACTGATATAGCAGGTTACCAGCTCTTCATTGCTGTTTCTGGCTGTAGCCACATCTTTATACAACTCCATTTGCTTGGTCTATAGTCACAGTATTTTGTCCACACAGACAAAGGAAGTTAATGCTGTTGGGCTATATAGAATAAAGAGGCAGTGCCTGGACATAACAATGAGTTCTGTCACATACACATTTCAGCACTTGCTGCTTGTCCCCAGAGATGTTCATTAGCTGACTTGAAATGATTGCATTTGCGTGCAACATGAAAGAGTTCTGCCAACAAATGTGCCCTTGAAGCAATCAGACATGAGCAAGAAGAGGCACCAGCTGGATGCCTAGAAACATTCTTGCACTGATCTGAGCACAGAGATGATTTTTTTCCACAGAGGATGGAAATTAAATTGGATTTAATTGGAGTTTCTATGTAACTAGATCAATTAATGAAAAAATGTTCCCTATGTAAAAAATGTCATTGATTTTGCTCTCAAGCACACTTACACTTGGTTAAGAGGAAAATCGCACTTTTAATTCTAAATATAAATATCTACGTTCTATAAAGTTTTAAATTACTTTCTATAAAAATTGTTTCCTTCATGTGAAAGTTGTCATGTTTTGTTGCAGTTTAGGAGAGCTTGGCAACTTCTGTGGACTTGATTGTTTTAGAGCTATCAGAATGTTTAAGAAAGAAGTTTGATAAACTCCATTGTTTTAAAGAGCAAGGGAAGCAGCTTTCAGGCTAATACATAACAATTTCTGGAGTCAGTACCGGCAGACTTCTTTGTCAGGCACTTTTCCAGGTCACTAATAATGCCAAAAAACATCAACTCTCAGAACCTTTCTTAGATAAGAATTACAGCAGTACACCTAGAGCAGTTGCACATCCCTTGTCTGGGGCCTGACCCTAAACCATTTCGTGGAGCTGGGAGTAACATGCAATACTAAACATTTAGGAATGACTGAAAAAATGTAGATAACAATTTTGGCCAAAAGGCATTCTATTAGAATGAAAAAAAAAATATTGAGGTACACTATTGCTCTCGACCGACAATAGAGACTCACTGCTTGACTGGAACATTAAATGGATATAAGTGCATTCACATGTCTGCACACACAAGGGGAGAGAGACAGGTATCATTCATGCACTTACATTATAATCTGATCTTATTCAGGCATACATTCAGTGCTCATAAGCCATACATGGGACAACTGTCATTGTGTATATTGCAAACAACTAGTGATAGGTCTGAATCAAAAGCCTGAGTATTTAAAATGTATGAAAATTTCATGCCTAGATTTCCATGTGCCAGTTGGATTCCTCTCTAATGATGAGGTAAAAATACTTCTGGTATTGCAAAAGAGCTGTCACCCAAATGATTAAGAGAAAATGAAACTCATTTCCTGAGGTGCAGAGAACCGTACAGCTCATCTGGTCTGCCCAAGGGCCGGACCAACCCTTTCTCTTGGCTGGCACTGGCAAGAGTCAGAGAAGCCTCTGTCCCTAGCCCCACGTCTTCCCTACAGTCGACTTTAAGCCACAGCCAGGCTGCTGGTGGGGGAAGGTGTCTGTGTCCCTGCACCAACCCCAGCACTGCCCCCCCAAATCCCATCACAAATCATGCCACAGGCCTGACACAGAACCAAGGTGAGCCCCCCACACGTGGGTACAGCCCTGTGGGAGCCCAGCCCTGGCACCTGCACACCCTCCCAGGCAGCCCCAGGGCCCCACAGGCAGGCACAGCCCCATAGGAGCCCAGCCCTGGGACCCGCACATCCTGCCAAGCAGTCCCAAGGCCTGCCACCCAGACCCCAGGATGTTCCCTCCTCCCCCCGCCCCCAGCAGGAGTCAATGGGAGCAGCTTGCCTCTGCTGGGTCAAGGTGACAGGGGGCAAAATATCAGAACTGGACCTGCACAGATACAACCTTGTGGCCTCTGCAATGCTGGCTGCCCAACCCATTGGCCCCTAATGTGTTACAAGGCTTTTTTGGCCTGCAGCTACAGGGTCCTGGAGTAATAGGATGGGGGTGGGGGGAGGGTATTGAGTGTCCAAGCTGGGACAAGCAGGCAGATGCCCCTAGAAACTTTAGGACCATGTCTGGCTTGGCCAGCTCCTTCTGTGTAGCAGGTAGAGGACAGTGGAAACTTCCAGCCTGGGGTGAAGGGCATTGACAGAATCATGGGGTGTGCTGTAAGAAAATTGAGGTTGCAGGAGTGGCCTGACCAGTGGGGCTCCAAGCTACACCCAGATGCAGTGAGAGGGAGAGGCACATGCTGGACCTGCACCATCATGCATCCTCCACTTTCAGCCATCCACCCTCCCAGCCTTCCGCCCACCCCATCGCAGCCGGACCCTCACCCACCCATGGATGCCAAGACCCCACAGGCACCACCACATCCTCATCTACCAGCCAAACCTAGGCACACAACTGGGAGTATAGGAAGCTGCAGGATCTCATTAACCTCTGGGGCAAGGAAGAAATCCAGCACCAGCTCTGGCAAGAGCACTGCAGCGGGGATGTCTTCAAGTACATTGCACAGCAGATGCAGTTGTGAGGCCATAATAGGGAGTGGTTGCAGTGTCCTGCCAAGACCAAGATGATGAGAAGTCAGCACCACTATGTATTTGATGCCAATAAGAGGTCTGGGGGCAGGAGGCAGACCATGCCCTTTTACGAGAAGCTGTCCCACTTCCTCACCAGGGACAGGGCCATTGACACCTCCCATACCTATGGCACCACAGGGGGCTGAGAGGAGTCACCAGCAGGGACCTTCTAGAGAAGGAGGATGTGCAGGGAGGCCCCGAGATGGTGGGACAACCAGATGGCCTTGGAGCAAGTCACCAGGAGCAGCAGGACAAGAGCACTGCTGCTGGAGCTATCCCCTGATGAGTCTGGTGCATTGCTGCTAGTCTCTGCATCATCACAGGATGTGGGAGCCAAGGTGCACCTGCAGCTGGAAGTATGCTCCCAGGACCTCTTCTCACCCATGACAGAGCACAGAACATGGCATGCAGGATAAGGAGGAGAGCTTCAAAGCTACAGAGATTCAGATCCAGGACCTGGAGGGCACATGCCCTCTACCTCTCAGGAGCCCCCCACCCCAGACCTCAACCCTGCAGACCACAACCAAGCTTGCGGGACCTTGGACACTGGTCCCCATGCAGGGACCACAGCTCTTCCAGACCCACTCCTCCAATACCTTGCTGCCCTCCTTGCCAAAACATAGAGCATGTACCACCTGCTGCACAAGCGTGACCCACATGATCCATGGCCAGCCCTCTTTCTACTTCTCCTGATGACTCAGGTACAGTTCACTCCTGCTCCATGCAGCCATGACAGGGAGCCAAAGGAAATGGGGGGAAGCTGTGGCTTTCCCTCCATCCCGCCCTCCTATCCTTCGGCACAGCTGAAGTGCTAAGTTCCCTTCCCCCACTGGCCTCAGGTGCTTAGCAGCCCATGTCTTATTCCATAGGACCATAAATCTGTTTAATTGACACCTTGCTGCCCTATCTCTCAGGACCATGCTGAGCTCCTGGGAGAAGTCAGCCTAACCATGGCTGCCCCAAGCAGTCATCTCTCCCTCCCCCCAAAAGGCGCTAAAAGTGTTTATTGAGCTCTGCAGGATACTGGATTGGTCGCGGTCCATCTGTTTGGGGTCCATCTAACCCTGACTGCCATCAGTATTGCCTCTTACAGACTGCCTGTAGCCCTCCTAGGCAGAAGTGGTGGGACAGGCCCCCACAGCATGGTGAGCCCTACTCCAGGGACTCTTCCTGGTGAGACAGGAAAGGGCGTCCCATGGCATAGGGTTGTCAAGGGCACTGCCTCCTTCCAGGCCCATCTCACTACCCCTGACCTGTATGGTGGTTGCCTTGTATGTGCAGGCCCCCAAAGTGGTTCCAAGCCAGCCCCCAAGCAGTGCAGGAGTGCTCAGAATGGGGAGAAAAGCATAGCCCACCAGTCCCCTGGGCCAGGCTGTTGCTGGTACATCTGGAACCAGAATCCACCAGCCCCAGCTCATCCATCCATCAGCTATAGGGCCTGGGGAAAGAGCTCTTCAGCTCTCCATGGCCCTCCTCCTGGCCTGGATCCTGCTGCAGGGAAGGGGCACAGCCTCGGTGGGGACAGGCTGCCCCCAGGCTTGGGCCATTTGCATGACACAAGCCCCAGGCATGGAGGTCTGGGGTCCTTGAAGGGTGAGACTGAGTCCCAGAGGCATGAGCTGAGGGGCCAAGGGTCCCTTCTGGGAGAGCCAGAAATCCACACTGCACTCTGTGGCAATGCCTCCTGGCTTGCAGCCTCTTCTTCTGCCAGCCCAACAGCCACTCCCCACCTCACAGCTCTCTCAAATGAACAGTGGGTCCAGATCATACACCTGTGTAGCTTCTACATAGAAAAGTCCCTGCTCTTCATTCCCAACCCCTGAAAATAGGATGCCAGGTCAAAAGCCCCCTACCCCATGCCTCCCCTCCAAGGTGTCATGCTTACTAAGTTCAGGCCCTGTGGCATTCCCCTGGGCCCAACCTCTTTCTCCCACCCTCCCCATCCTAACCACCCCTTCCATCCAGGTGCTTTCGCCCATTTCTCAACCCCTCCCCCACTCCCTCCAAAGGTTTGCTGGTTTGTGTTAATTGGGAAAAGGATCATGTTCTGCCACAGACAACAGCTGACAGATTTTCTTTATCAAATGCATGAAAACTATGGCAGCTGCAACATTTTAATAAGCCAAGGTACTTCTCTTCCTCATGCCGCATTCCCTCACACCTCAGTGTACACCCCTGTGAGCGTTTGGGGAGGAGGACTGGAAGGGAAACAGTGCCCAGGTAGCCTGGGTTGTGGGCAGCACTGCCCAGAATGAAGGGCCAGAGGAACCTGGGGTAGGAGACCCATGGCTTGGTGCAAGTGCAAGGGCACTCAAAGACCCCCACCCCTACTCATACAGGGAGGGCTCCCAGTCCACATGGGTGAAGAGGTAGTCATCCAGGGCTTCATGAATTTAGACAGCCTGATACTGTATGGTCCATGCACTGTCTCTCCTTGGCCCAAGTTTCACAGAAGACCTCCCCACTTCCCTCCCACCCCCATCTTGCAGAAGTTATAGCAGACACATGCAGCAACAATGATTTGCATCAGGTTCTCCTCATCCATCTTGATGGTATGCACTGAGAGCCCACCAGTGCACCTTGAAATGGCCAAAGGCACACTCCATTGTCATGCTGCACCTGCTCAGGCAGTAGTTGAAGTGCTCCTCCCAGTAATCTAACTGCCTCCCATAGGGCTTCATCAGTGAGAGCAGGTGGAGGTAGGCTGGGTCCTAGGCCTGTGCGAAGCAACAAATATTTGCTTCGGATCTGGCCAATTCAGAGGGACAGCAATTCAATTTGGTGATTCAAATCACTGTCCCAATTTGATTTGGCCAATTCAGATTTGGAGATTCAGCACCGATTTGGAGATTTGGCCATAGACTACAATGGGGAATCAGTAAAATACCTATATCTTTGTCATTCTTTTGCAGATTTGGATGAAAACAGCAGGGATAGTAGCTACTTCTGAGGGCATGAAGCTTTCCAGGTTTTAAGGAGATAGGTGCAGCAGTTTCTGTGAGAGTGCACCTCAAACTGTTGATAGCAAAACTCATATCACTTGTGTGTATT
>NW_005841945.1:35818-38476 GCF_000455745.1 Alligator sinensis | reverse complement strand
TGGTAGACCCTCATGTGGGCATGAGGCCTGCCAGGTTTCAGGTAGAGTGGTGCAGGGGTTCCTGTGAAAGTGCACCTCAAGTTTCTGAAAGCAAATAAAAAAAGCTAATAGGTATTGTCGTGGTAAACACACGCAGCAAACTTTAGGTCAGGTCAGCAGAAGCTTGGTTTATTAGAGAATGCATTCTGGACAGACTCATACACAATTAGAGAATTGTGAAGAGGTCTGACCCCGTACAACAGATGAGGCGAGTTCATATAGAAAATATGACATCATAAGTATAGCAATGACATATACCAATCAGCATTTGCCATGACTTTGTTAGTAATGCGCATGTCTTCAATTTATTTTTGTTAGCATTAATTTATCTTTGTTAGCAGATTTTAAGGGTCTTCTGACTTGTAACCTCAGGGGTCACTTCCCTTTTTGGGCTGACTCAGCAGGCTGGTTTGTGGTTACTTTTGTGCTAAGTTTTTGTTTTTTACTAGACTAGGACAGGATGGTCTGTCTGTGTTAGTCTGGCAGTTTCGGGTCATGTCCTTTTGACTTTTTCATAGCCTAAGCTGAATATATGTTTTGCACTTTTACACATAATGGAGATTCAACTCCATTTTTCCCTTCTTCTACAGTATGGAGTGAGGAGAGTAGCACCCACTCCATCTCCACTATGGGGATCACCTAGCTAAGTAGAGCACTGCCAGTGCTGAGGCTCTCTGTGGCCTTCAGGAACAGCTTGAGGACCACAAAGATCTGGGAGATGGTATCCCACTCCATTTTGTTAAGGGGGCAGCTGATCCCAATCTCCCTGACCAAGGCCTTGCATGGCCTTCTGTTGCTCAACCAGCCTTTCAAGCATCAGGTATGTAGCATTCCACTGAGTGTCCACATCCTGCATGATTTTGTGCTGCAGGATGCTCAGCTCTGCCCGTTTGTCTTGCAGCATCTTGCCCCCCCTTGATGCTCTGGTGGAAGAAGCCCAACACATTCCTACATTTCAAAATGAGCTGGCTGATAGTTGTAGTGATGGTGCCGTTACCAGGATCCCTGTCCCCCTCTAGCACATCGCTCACTACGAGGTGGAACTTGTGTGCCATACAGCAGATGCCAACAAAGTTGGCATTACACACCACTTTGACCATATTAGCCCTGTTTTCGGTGACCATGAACCTGCGGGTGAGCTCACCCTGCCCAATGAGCCACCCCTGCACCATGTGGTTCATGGCCACCATGATCTCCCTTGCCATATGACAATTATCCATCACCTCTGCTTGAAGGATCGCCCCCTAAGGCCCTGACTGATCACACCAGTGCCCTGTGAGAGAAAGGTAGTTATGATTGTCACAACCCAAGGGTGTGATTTTGTTTGTGTGTGCTTCGGCACTGCTAAATTATTTCCCGCCACTAGGAGCTTTCTTTGCAGGGTGCATTTCTTAGTTGCAAAGAGAAATACACGGTGCAAAGGAGTTCCCGCCATTTGCATGCAAATTTGTGTCCCACTATTGGCCAGTTCTAAATTATTCCCACGTGGCGGCTAGAGATTGGCTTGCTAGCCGCATAAGAGGCTTGAGCGGTTTCCGCCCAAGTTGGAGAACTCCGAGGAGAACCCCGCAAGGGAGGACTCCACAACCATCTGGAGGAGGAGAACTTCACATCTTGTGAAGATCTCTAAGCGCTGTGGAGCCTATCGAACCCAGCGTGTACCTTAAGCAGGCTATAGGGGTCTGATCAACCTCTGGCCTCTCCCCATCGCCGAACGATCCCTCGACAAACCCCTTTTTCCCTGCACGCAAGTTCCATGGAGCCTAGCAAACTTCGTGTGAGTGTATCCAGAGCTCTCTGCTTCGAGTTGTTTTCTTCAGTTGACGCGATGGGCTCGCGTGTTTAGATCCTTCAACCGGATTGGGCCAGAGGTTCGCGTGGAAGGAACTCTTGTCCGCCTCTCTTCTTTTCTATCTGTAACCGCAACCCAAGCAAGTTTTCCTGCCTGCACCGTGACCATCTTCGGTGTAAGTAAAATAATCTTTAATCAACCGCTAAGCGTCCGTGCCTAATTCTAGCCCACCGGCCTGCATTCCCCGACCTGCGTGCCAGGGCTGCTGGCCACAGCCCGCCGCGCACCCCCAAGAACCTGGGACCGCTCCCGGCCCGCACAGGCATTACTGCCTACATCACGCAAACTATAATTCTTTCTTTCTGATGTTCACTAAATAATCATCTCAGACCACGAGAGGAGGACATTTACTACACAACCATCTAGCAGGATACTTGTCTCAGACCACAGATTCTACCTAAGAACACAAAAATGTGAGGCAACCTACTCAGAACAGCATCTTATTCAGCGGCAAAGGTTAGTCCTTCTCTAGCTATGAACTAGTCACCCAAAGCACAGGCCATTTAATTCCTATTCTGCCTCTCCTCCTAAGCAATCACATATGTAGCAATAACCCTAAAGCCAAGAAGAAAAAAAAAAACCGCTCTGGGGTAGAGAGGGTAAAAGATGATGAACACAAAGCACACCATTCCCAGTCTTTGCTGTCAAGAACAGAAGCAATATACTCTGAAAAGAGAGTGCCATTGTTGAGCTCCCTATTATCCTACCCTAATAGCATCCATATCACATTTGCTCAGTTCACAGAACTATTGCAGCACAAAGTCAGA